>NW_022639465.1:0-23205 GCF_010583005.1 Odontomachus brunneus
TAAATTTTTTCTACGTAAAAAGTTAGCATTTTGTTTGTAGTTGTTTGTAATAACAATAATTTCGTTTGTAGTTCCATCCATTAAAAATTACAAAAATTTTAAAAATGAGTAACACCCCATTTTGAGATAACTCAAATCTGCAAGCGGGTGACGTTTCTAAATCGTTTGTAGTTGTTTGTAGTGATTTTCGTTTCGTTTGTAGTCGAACCGTTCAAAAGTTACAACAATTTAACAAAACACCTAAGAGTCAACTTTGCCATTTTTTGAGATATCTCAAATCTGCAAGCGGGTGACGTTTCTAAATCGTTTGTAGTTGTTTTCGTTTTGTTTGTAGTCGAACCGTTGAAAAGTTACAATAAATTAACAAATGTGTAAGAGCCAACTTTGCCATTTTTTGAAATATCTCAAATCTGCAAGCGGGTGACGTTTCTAAATCGTTTGTAGTTGTTTGTAGTGATTTTCGTTTCGTTTGTAGTCGAACCGTTCAAAAGTTACAACAATTTAACAAAACGCCTTAGGGTCAATTTTGCCATTTTTTGAGATATCTCAAATCTGCAAGCGGGTGATGTTTCTAAATCGTTTGTAGTTGTTTGTAGTGATTTTCGTTTTGTTTATAGTCGAACCGTTCAAAAGTTACAATAATTTGGCGCAACGCCTAAGGGCCAACTTTGCCATTTTTTGAAATATCTCAAATCTGCAAGCGGGTGATGTTTCTAAATCGTTTGTAGTTGTTTGTAGTGATTTTCGTTTTGTTTATAGTCGAACCGTTCAAAAGTTACAATAATTTAACAAATGCGTAAGAGCCAACTTTGCCATTTTTTGAAATATCTCAAATCTGCAAGCGGGTAACGTTTCTAAATCGTTTGTAGTTGTTTGTAGTGATTTGCTTAGGCGTTTTGTTAAATTGTTGTAACTTTTGAACGGTTCGACTATAAACGAAACGATACAATCTATCTGACGCATGCGCATAACGTTCATAATACACTCAGAAAAAGAGAGAAATATATATTTCCGCACCGTGGTTCTGGGGCCGGACTTCTCTCTCCTTTAGCAATATAGGTTGCTTTCCAACAAGAGACACAAGTCGACACAAGTATCATCTATCTTTTTCACTAAGTATATACCTATCTTTCTCACTAAATATGGAACAAAGATAGAATGATGTTTGTATCGACTTGTGTCTCGTACATATATGTAATACTACTATGGTTGCTTTCCAACAAGAGACACAAGTCGACACAAGTATCATCTATCTTTTTCACTAAGTATATACCTATCTTTCTCACTAAATATGGAACAAAGATAGAATGATGTTTGTATCGACTTGTGTCTCGTACATATATGTAATACTACTATGGTTGCTTTCCAACAAGAGACACAAGTCGACACAAGTATCATCTATCTTTTTCACTAAGTATATACCTATCTTTCTCACTAAATATGGAACAAAGATAGAATGATGTTTGTATCGACTTGTGTCTCTTGTTGGAAAGCAACCATAGTAGTATTACATATATGTACGAGACAGCATTGAGTTCTCATGAATCTTAAAGATACTAGATAGTTGTATCTAAATAAAACTTTCAACCGGTGCGTTCAGATTCTTCATCCGGGTGCACTCTATTACTAGAAACACTATATTATATGTTACATATACTATAGCACAAGTAATAGAATACACCCGGGTGTGGAATCTGAAAGCAACCCAAGGAGATTTTCTCTATATTTTGATATGGAAAATGCTTTTGTCTATCTCGCGGCTTTTCACGAGAGGTCTCCACACACTACGACTTCAGTAGATCCTTAAACAACTTTATTATCATTGTTTTTACGGAAATTACAACTCTTTGAATCTTTTTCACGATTAAGAGACGCTGCTTTTATTTCAATTAAAAAGTGACAAATTCATTTAAAATAAAATTTTTAATGCTACCAACGCGACAATATTGATTGGCTATGAGTAATTTTCGATAGATGGTGCTGCAATCATTGTGTGCCAGATTCTCCTCTGCCTAATTTTCTTTGGTTAGCGCAGCGTCAATAATACATAAACTACCCCAAATAAAATGCGGCTATTTAAAATCTGGTCGTCGACAATGTAAGAGTCACGATCTTTCCTCGGGCCGTGAGTACTTTCTGATGTTCATTTTTTGTATATATTAATTACTAATTTTGTAATAACAAAAAATAACACTTATTAACTATCAATATTTTTTTCTGAAAGTGACACTTTGTTATATTTCTTTTATATATTTCGTTTATTTTGTTTTCTACTTTTTAACTTTTAAAAAATCCTGATACCTTGATAAAATTATTAAAAGCACTTATATAATTCAGAAATAAACATTCGCAGTTGTTTTTTTACATTAAGACTACAAATCTTTGGTCATATAATTTTAAAATATAAATTTGTACATTTCCCAGATTAAAGGCCATCCTTCTTTAATCATGAGAGCCATCCTTTTGTTTGTAATTTTACTTCAAATGTGGAGCAGCACAATTCAACTATGTCCGCAACATTGTTCATGCAAACCAGTTGGTGCTCAAGCTGAGTGGTTGCGTCTGAAATGTGGTGATCGCTTACAAGAAATCAAGGATGTGGATATCAATAGAGTTAGCGTAGAACTCATACAACTGTAAGATTATATATTCTACATTCCTAGATATATATTTTTAATGACAAGAAGTTAAAAATAATTAATTGCAGGGACTTAAGTAAAAATGCCATTTACATTATACAAGCGGACATATTTGTGAACTTAACAAATCTTAAAAGACTTGATTTGTCCAAGAACAAAATTAGCACTATAGGCGAAGGTTGTTTCAATGGCCTTGAAAATTTGGAAAGACTGTAAGAATTCGTGACAGTTAACTTTCAGGTATTTTTTCTGAATGTTCTATAGCCTCATAACAATTCTGATTTCAGAGATTTAAGTCAGAATCAGATATCAACAATAGACAGCTATGCATTCAAGAAATTATTAAACCTCAAACGTCTGTAAGTCTCGATATTTTAAACAATTATTTACAATTTCTTTTTCAAAAATATTTCTTTTTATCTTTATATGTTCTTTGCTTCGTTGCTAGCGATTTGTCTGGAAATAAAATAACAGCTCTGGTGCCATCCTTATTTCATGATTTGCTGGCCTTAGATCGCTTGTAAGTTGAAGCATTTTTTATTTATGCTAGCATACATTGATTTTACTAATACATTTCTTATTGTATTCTATTTTTATGTCATTATTATGTAAAAATATATCCTATGAGCTTATATCTGTATATTTTAGGAAATTAAGTGGAAACAGTTTAACCACATTAATAGAAGGAACATTCCATGGACTCAACATG
Source organism: Odontomachus brunneus (assembly GCF_010583005.1). NCBI lineage: Eukaryota > Metazoa > Arthropoda > Insecta > Hymenoptera > Formicidae > Odontomachus > Odontomachus brunneus. Next base: position 3,349 of record NW_022639465.1, read on the forward strand.
TTAAAGCAGCTGTGAGTAATTCAATTTATATAAATATCTTTTTTCACACACATCATGAATAAATCATAATAGCAAAACAAGATGAATATATAAAATTAATAACGTGATTTTTATTTTAGGGACCTGTCTAATAATCCTTGGAAATGCAATTGCGACTTATATTGGTTTAGTAATTGGGTCTATAATTCGTCAATTAAACTAAAGTAATGTATACCATAATTATACACTTACAATTTCCTTTGTATTCAAATAATGGTAGACAAAATATTTTTGTATCTTTACCAAAGAACAAAAATGTAATTATGTAATTGTTTCTATTATAAACGAAAAAAATTAACAAGAATTTGTAAAGAAATTTGTAACGTTACTTTTTAATGTTACTTTTAATGTTACTTTGTAACGTTACTTTTTAATGTTACTTTTAATGTTACTTTGTAACGTTACTTTTTAAGGTTGGTTTTACATACGATTTAATATTTTAGCCCACCGCCAAAGTGCATGTCGCCGCAGTACGCCGAAGGGCAGCCAGTGAAGAAGATAAAATTCTTGGAGCAACTGCAGTGTCAGTGGATATCACCAGCTATCGAGATACGACCAGTTCAGAATCAGGTGGTCTTCGCCGGTGATTCGATCACGTTGAAGTGCAGGGCGCCCAGCATCACGATAGACAAGTCAGCCAGACTAAATTGGCTGTGGTATCCTAACGCATCCGCCGAAGTCGTGGATCTAAGCGCTTACAAAGATCCACGAGCGAACTTGCCTAACATCAGAGTGGACAATAGATATCTTTCGGATAGCGGCATCGTAGACAGGTAATGCGCTTTTTCGCAAACTTAAATTAGATAAAAATAAATAACGATCTTTCCGATATATAATCAACAAGTAAATTAAGCCTACAAGATACTCTTAATTATAAATAATATAAAAAGGAGAAGGAGAAAACAGGATCTTGGTTGCAAATAACTTCAAAAAGCAGGAAGAGAAACATTACCCAACTTTGGTAGATATGTCCTTTTTCAGTGCTCTCAGTATAGTTCCAGTTAAAGAGGAGCACAACGGACAATGGAATTGTTTGCTAGTTTCCGTGAACGGCAACAAGTCGAAAGCGGTCAGTGTGATTGTGATATCTGAGCACACGCAATATTGTCCTCTGGCAGGTAAATCTACGCTGTTTTTTTTTTCTTTTTCATAATGGAAGAGAGATGTTGATCGCGCGATCTTCTTTCAGTGACTAAGAACAACAAAGGTGTCTACACATGGCCGAAAACGATAGTAGGATGGAAAGCGGAATTACCGTGCGAAGGGAGTCGCCTGTCGGGCCTGATGCAACTGCCGTTGAAAGCTTCTTATCTCTGTAACATGAACGGTCAATGGGAACATCTGAATACAGAGTCGTGTCCGTACATATCTCACACGACGAAGATCCTCGAACAATTCTCAAAGGTGAATCTATCACTGACGAAGGGAAGTCTGCTGGAGACAGCGAAGCGATTCAAGAATTACACGGGGAACGGTTCGGTGAAACTGACAGACCCGGTCGAGGTGAATTTCGTAGTGCGAACGATAGAGAATTATCTGAACTTTTTAGTAGATGAGAAAGAACTCGGTCCGATGTTGGTCGACATCATCAGCTCGATGATGACATTGTCGAAAGAGACGCTGAGACGAGCCGAAATGAATTTCAAAGCTTGCACGAGGCTGATCAAAGCCATCGAGCGCATAACGGAATTCACGCCGTCTATACAGTCCCACAAGAAGCACATGGCGCTCGAGGAGTTTCGCGTAAAGCGCGATAACTTCGGCGGTTTGACGTGCACTTGGTACGCAAACGTCGCGGGTGTCACGGACAGCACCACCACGGACTCGGATACGAGGTTTCTGCATTGCACGACGATCAACAGGACGACACCGATCAACGCGAACGATAAGGTGATAGAAGCTTCCATTCAGCTGCCCGCCTCGTTGCTGCAACACACGTTGGACGTTGCGGTAGCTTATCAGCTCATGATATCCATGTACAGCGACAGCAGACTGTTTCCCAAGACAGTTGTCAACGACAGCATGGACATATCGACATGCGTAGTCGGCAGTAAATTGAGTAAGTTGGAAAGCACAGCGCGCGGGACTCTTTCGCTTCCTCCGCATAACTTGTGTCATTTTATTCTTCTCTTTCTTTTTCTATAGTTGGAACGCTAATGAGAAATCTCTCGGAGCCAGTCTACGTGATGTTGAAGGCGCCATTGTATCATTACAACGGGAAAAGACCGAGGCCGGTGGTATGGGACGAGACGTTGAACAACGTGGGAGGTTGGACCAGCGATGGATGTCACCTGACGAACTTGTTGAACAACTTGATAGTCTTCCACTGCGACAGATTGGGGTATTATGGGCTCTTGCAAGAAGTCTCGCATCTCGACATGAACGGGAACAGGTGTGAAACTTTTTCTATAAGTATTATGAGGAGCCGGCTCTCCGCCGCGTCTATTTTAATTTATGACGTCAAAAGCGAGAAAGTATACGCTAAATATCAATGCAAAATACGTAAAAGCAAAAAGACGTATTCACAAAATGACACGAGCAGATCGATCGAGCAGATGTGTCAAATAGTCTGAACACTTTCCGTTTGTTCTAACAATCAATAAATAACTAAAATTAACGTGAAAAAGGAATTAACGTTTATGAGGAAATATAGGTTAAAAAGGTAGGTCACTCTAATTTTGTGGTAATTTATTGATTAATCGAACAAAAGGAAAGTGTTTGGATAATTTTACAGATATACCCGATCGATTGCGTCCTTTTATGGGTATATCTTTTTAAACTTTTATCACTTTTTTATTTTGCAAAAATTTTCATGGTGTATTTTTCGCCTCTGACATCATCAATTTCGTGGCAAGGAGCCAGAAGTCTCAAAATGATGTAAAAGATTCGTCATTTTTATAAATAATTGGAAATATTATTGACACTGATAAATATTAATAAGGTTTGTTTTTTTTTTTTTTAGCTAAACTGCTTGAACTGACACACATTGGTACAATAAGTTAGAGTGAAACACAATATTACACAAAATAAACACAATATTACACAATATAAACACAAAAAGGGGAATTATTTGTTAGACGTCTACAAAAATACCGATTCAATGTAGTTCATTTTATTTGTCAAAGTTATTAATCCTCTTTGAGATCGGATAATTTCCTTTTCTATTTCATCCGCCAAACACGACGACCTTTTGCACCAATCTAATGCTTTTTGCAGAACATTCTCTCGCGCTGACTTTACTGTCTTATATGTACATACAACTTGCAGCATGCACGGGGCGAAATTCAGGTATTCGCACCCGGCGATATACATCGGCAGTTTCGTGACGATAACGTGTCTGATGATCATGTCCGTGACGTATATCATCTCCTATACGTCCATCACGATGCCCAAGAAGGCGAAGCACTCGGTCATCAACACCTGGTTCGCCATGGCGCTATTGTCGTTCTTGTACAGCATCGGCATTCAGCAGACGGAACATATCGAGATCTGTCAAGGTGTCGGTCTCGCTCTACACTACTTATCTTTGTGTTGCCTGCTGTGGATGGCGGTATCTGCCAGGTAAAAGCCTTGCGCCTTGCGCAAAATTGCAAGGAAACGAATCTCTCGCGCTAATCGAGGCCCTTTCGTTTCAGCAACATGTATAAAAAGTTGTCGAAACCCGGCCTCAACGTGATACCGGACGACGAGCTTCCCGACCAGCCTATACCGAAGCCATTGTTGGGACTCTACCTGGTCGGCTGGGGCGTGGCTTTGATCATCTGCGGGATATCCGGTGCGATCAACCTGCGCGAGTACGCCGGCTATTCGCACTGCTTCCTCACGTCTGCACCGGCGCTCGCTGCGCTCTTCATACCGTCCGGGATCTTGATCACGTACTTGCTGATCTTCCTCTTGCTCATCAAACGCGCGATTCAGAATGTCGACACGAACGCGCAGCTGTCCGAGGGCACTCAAGCCACGGAGAACATGGACCTGGAGCTGCTGGAACCGAATGCGAATCCCTCCGGCGACAGGAACAGCGTGCACAGCACGCAGACGGTCTCGTCCGACATTGAGGACGCGGAACATTCGCAGTTTACGCAGTGGAAGGGCCAGGTCGTCATGCTGATACTGTACCTGCTATGCTGGGCTGACGCAGCCGCGGTCACAGTCAAGCCGTTCGACACGTACGTACCATTCGCGGAGACGCTGTTCGCCGTGCTGTACGCCGTCACCGCGAGCTCGCTCGGCGTGTTCGTGCTGTTCTTTTACGGGATCGCGCGCAACGACGTGCGCAGTCAGTGGTTGCGGATGCGCTGCTGGCTAGAGAAGCGGAAGAACCGCTGCTGCCGCACGAGAAGCGTGTGCGACGCGAACGCTGCGATTCCGACCCAGCCATTGGTGCAGAACTTCGTCCAGTCGCCGCCGTTGAATTCGAACTCACAAGCCACGCAAGCGATATCCGACTCGAACTCCATCACCTCATCAAGGAACACCAACAGATCGCGGATCTACAACGGCGGCTCGAAACTCGCGGATCTGGCAGCGGTGAACCGCGATGTCGTGACCGCTGTCCCCGCAAACGTGAAGACGGCGGGGAACGTCAATCTGGTGGTGCTGCACCGTCAACAGTACCGTTCCAACAACTCCGTCACCACATATACGGAGCCGACGTCGGCCTGCGTCGAGATGTTCTACAACCCTCACCAGAGCGGCGTCGCCCGCAAGTTCTTCAAGAAGCAACGCAGGCACACGAAGAAGAATAATCTCGGGCCGAGGAAGCAGGGCGACGGCGGAGCCACCAGCGATGGCGGTAGCTGCATCTCCGTGCCGCGGCCCACCGTGAAGATCAACAACAGCCTGGAACGCAGTATCCTCAGCAGCAGCGCCAAGGTGAACAACACCAACATACACGTCGAGCTGAACCCCATCAACGACATCAAGAACGTGAACATACTGTCGGACAGTGGCGGCAGCTTGTCCGAGGAGCGGAACATCCCGATACGCTTCGTCATCGGCCAGGAGAATCTGATGCGCAACGTCAAGAAGATCAACAACAACAGCGCGCAACAGGAGCATCCCTGCGAGAACGTCGCGATGCCTGACGCGGCGCGCGGCACGCCGCAGTCGAAGAGAACGACGACGCAGGACTCTGACGCGGAGGTGAAAACCGACGAGGAGTGGCACCTGCGCAACGTCTCGCAGCAGTGTAGCTTGGAGTACAGCTCGGAGATCGATACGATGACGCAGATGACCAGCGAGCGAAGCGACCACAATCTGCCGGAGATCTGCGAGAGCGCGGCGGAGGCAAGCGCGATGCAAGAGGACTGCCGTTCGCGCATGAGGTGCCCGAGCGTAAACGAGCTCGACGACGACGTCGTGTCGGATGCGGAGTGCCCGTCGAGGACGGACGCGTCGGCGCGCCTGTATCTCTCCAGCAGCATGTACTGCTTGCCGTCTGAGCACACAAGGCCGTTGACGAATAGCTACTGCAACTCGTTGAACGACATCGCGTCGTTGGCGAGCGTGGCGAGGCATCGCCACGGCTACCCCAAGCAGCCGTCACTCGCGGACACGCAGAGCAGCACGACCAGCTCGAACCTGTGCGGACGAGTGGTCGAATCGCGAGGATCGTTCGATCACTCCGAACGATCTCTCTTCGAAATCAACAGCTTGACCAGTGATCACCCATGCGTGTCCACGGAGACTCCTTACGCTTGCTCCCTGGCGAACATTCATTGCGTCTCCGATAAAAGCCTGGAAGCGAACAACTCTTGCGCGCTCGGCGACTACCCGCAGCTGCCGCGCGTGGATCACAATGTCACTCTGCCTGAGTCGAAGAATCTTCTCGGGAAGAACTTCAGTTCCCTGGCCGATATCGCGTCCTCGATCGGCGGCTTGTACGATATCAATAATCTCGACTCGCCGAACGACGAGGCGAACGCGCACGAGCTCACGAGGCCGAGCGACGCACGGCAATTTGACACCGGCGAGATCTACTTGGACGATGAACCGGTGAGCCGTCTGCCAGTTGTTAAGAAAGAAACGAGCGTTTAATATGCGTAAGATAGGTCGTTTCGTGTTCGCGTATACACCACACCGACAGTATGTCGATATATTTTCGCGCATCATTTCATAGACTGCATAGAATTAAGGAACTAGCGTTTCGTTACTCTATTTCGTTCGATTTGTACGATACTTTGGACCTATATTAATAATCATTACTTAAAACTTGTCTCATGTGAGACATTGTTAATAGTCGTTAATGGCCCGTGTTAATAGTCGTTATTTGAAACTTGTTCTACGTGAAGTACTCAGGTCTCAGCTTAGGTGGCATTCAAAAAATATCCTTTTTGAAGAAAATTTTATAGAAGATCTATAGTATATACAACTATATCTATAGATTTTTGACAAAATTTTTCTCAAAAAGGACACTTTGAAATGCAAATTTAGATTTAAGTTTTTTATTTGGATCGTGTAATGTGTTTGTGACATTACATTTGTAATTACGATTCAATCGGAAAACTCGCATTTAATCCTAAATCCTGTATTAATAGTTGTTACTTTAAACTTGTCTTGAGTGAGATATTCAGATTTTAATGTAGGATTCGATGAGAATTCGCCAATTGAATCGTAATAACAGATATAAATGTCATATATATAAATGATATAAATGTCATATATCATAATACAACTTAAAAACTTGGATCTAATTTTGAATAAAAATCTGGGTATCTTACATGGGATAAGTTTTAGGTGACAACTATTAATACAAATCTGAATATCTAATTTGAGATAAGTTTCAATCGTTAATACGGAACTCAGATTTTTTTTCAGAATTAGATGTTTTCAAGTTTTTTAGTTGAATTATGATATATATGACATTTATATCTGTAATCGTAATTCTATTGAAAAACTCACCTAATTCTGAGTTCAAATCTGAGTATTTCATTTGAGACGAGTTTCAAGTAATAACTATTAGTAGTGTGAGCAGCCTATGAGAAGAAGTTATGGCACAAGTTATATTTCCGTGCCAGTTCCAGTAACAACATCCTGTACGGTACATGTTCGTGTTTTATATTTTGTTTGAGAACTGAAGAAACTGAAGAAACACGCGATGCTCCTAATACTATTTATAGCGCGTTTAAGAATGCACAATTATTTAAAGAATTTGTACATAGTAAAAATTTAGTGTTCATATATATGAAATATCTTTAATCGAATTTCACGGTTGGTTTTAACTAATATAAGCATTACGTAACTAGAAGCAGAAATTGCGAATTCGACACTTTTCAAATAGAAGAAGAAAAAGAAGCTGGACCGTCAATGTTCAGTACCGTTTCGGAACTTTGTTATTCATGATACTATTCGCTGTATGCCAATTTATTGAATTTATGGTAATGCGAAGCTGACTGTAAAATCATTTTGGCTGTGAATCGTCCATTTCTTTACAAACACCACCAATTAAACATCCATCCAACGATTGTCACTCGCAACGGTTTGTAACAGTTATTCTCCGCATAATTTTACACGCGTTCCTTTGCGATATTCCTAAGACGAGTATGATATCGTGTGTCATCTTGCGAAGATGATACTTGTTTTGTATAGTTGCCTAAAAACAAACTGACAGATAGAAATGGAATCTCTATAAACCGAAGACTGAATATTAAGGAATTTAATCCGTGAAACTAGCAAGAAGAAAACTCGGCGAGAAAAATCGGCGACAACGCCATGCTTTCCTCTTGCGAGTACGATTACCACCGACTTTTTGCGTAAATGCATATGCATGTAATACTTTAATTGTACGAAAAATTCTTCGCGGCTACGATGCGCAATATTATATTGTAAATAACGTTTGATTATGTTTTTTTTTTTTTAAGATGAACAAACTTAGTTCGTTGAAGCGCATTGAAGTGACTTGAGAGACTTTATACTAATTCTTTATTATTATATTATTTTTACTTTTATATACTGATTTTCTTCGAAATTATATAAAGTTCACAATATACATATACATATACATATATATATATATATATATATATATATATATATATATAAAATTATATATATAAAATAAGATTGTACAAGTGACTAATTATACATGTATATTGTACAAGACCAGAGTTTATTCTATACATTATCCCCAACATATTTATACAATACTTAATACTTTATGAAAGCCCCTCAATTTCCAAACCTTAAAGCTCTAATAAAATATGATTGGATTTCCAATAATCATTTAAATCCCATGTATGATCCAGAATATATATTTATATATTCGCTAACTCAATTTGCAAAATTCCTTCTCATCGTTGGAAATCTTTAATATTCTTTTTACTGTTCATCTTGTACGTTCTCGTGATTTCAATTTTGTTTTGCCCAATCAATTTTTCAAATTCCTGAGAACATACATTTCTGCGTTATGTTAGTTTACACGTTCTCAAGATTTTGGTTTCGCTTCGCCCAACCAGTCTCGCGGATTCCTAAGCACTTCCAGAAGTTGCGACTCCTTGGAACCAGCCTCTGGTTCGTGCATGTACTCCCACTTGGCGTTCAAGGGTAGCGACATCAGTATGCTCTCGTATCTCGCGCCGGGTGTGTACAAGCCGAACTTGGTGCCGCGGTCGTAGATCAGGTTAAACTCCACGTATCTGCCACGGCGCAACAGCTGCCACTGCCTCTCGTGATACCCGTAGCCGTCGTCCTTGTGTTTCTTCACCAGGGGAATGTACGACGGGACGACCGCCTCAGCGCACGAGCTCACGAATTGGAACGCCTCCTCTTGACTCGGCGTCTCGAGGTCGTCGAAGAATATGCCGCCCACGCCGCGTCGTTCTCCCCGGTGCACGATGTGAAAGTAATTGTCGCACCACTCCTTGAACGTGGCGTAATACGACGGATCGTGTTTGTCGCAGGCGGCTTTCAGCGTCTTGTGAAAATGCCGGGTGTCCTCCTCGTTCAAGTAATACGGCGTGAGATCGGTGCCGCCGCCAAACCACCATTGAGTGCTGCCATCCTGGTTCTCCACCTCGAAGTAACGGTAGTTGAAGTGAATCGTCGGGATCATGGGGTTGCGCGGATGAATCACGGCACTCACGCCAGCCGCGAAGAACGTCACTGAATCCTGCATCTTTTTGCCGCGTGCTCTCATCTGCTGGATAGCGCCTGCTGGCAACACGCCGTTCACCACGGAGACGTTAACGCCGGCTTTCTCGAATACCTGCCCGTTTTGCAACACGCAAGTGACGCCGCCGCCACCCTCTTTCCTAGTCCAGCGGTCCACTTTGAAGGTGCCGTCACTCTCCAGTGATTCCAATGCTCTGCAGAAATCTGCTTGCGTCTTCATCACCAATAGTTCCATCTTGGTTCTCATATTATCCTGGCTCTTCTTCAGCTTCTCCACATCTGTTATAGTTGTTGACATGAAAGTGCTGATGCAATTATCCAGGTTGTCCTGCGCTGCTATAACTGTAATGCTGGATGCACTGTAAGCTGCGAGACCTGTCACGATACCTGCTCCAATATACTTGAAATGTCTTGATCTGCTCCAGGTGCCATAGCATTTGAAAGTGATGGAATGTAGACTCTTCAAATTCCTCAAAATAGACCTTGCAGCCATAGTTCTTGACTATCAATTCAATCTGTAAGAAAATTTAAAACCTTTCAATGCAATGTCACAAGATATTATCACAATTTAGCTCTCTCAAAGCTCAATTCTTTACTTAAATATTTTTAAATAGTTTAATATAATCAAATATGTCAAGTACTGACAATATTTATGATAGGTACTAATAATATATATGAAGTTAGAGTAAAGTACAATAGATATTTCATGTCTTAGTTTTTATGTATGTTTACAATACCTATTATAATTATTATAAAAATCGTTTGCATTTATTTTTTGTTGAACACTGCTAAGAAAATACTTATTTCCACGGACTATATCTAAAATCACAGTTTAGGAAGATGACAGTTTTAATATGTCCCCAACTTAAAGAGGTTAAGAAATTCTCTCTCTCTCTCTTGGGGGTTAGGAATTTCGCCGATAAATGTAGGCATATCTCTGTTCTTTTTAGCTGCACTGCTGCACTAGTGCAATAAGTTAGAGTGAGAAAAAGTGTATTTGTTTCACTCTAATTTATTGCACCAGTTCAGTAGTACATCCAAAAAGGACAGATCAATGGTCTGTTCTTTTCAGCTGTAGTGCTGAACTGGTGCAATAAGTTAGAGTGAGAAAACATATACTTGTCTTACTTTAACTTATTGCACCAGTTCAGCAGTGCAGCTGAAAAGAACAGGCCACAAATGACAAACGTGCTATTCGTATAAAATGTTTGCGCAATATTTAAAAATTCATATTTTTTAAAGAAATTATGTGCATTAAGTTATCAAAACTTTTCTTTGATCACGATGTTGTCAATGATGATTCCATCACTCCTATAAATATTGTTCAAACTATATAATTTTAAACTCTATATCTATCTCTCTATCAAATACTAAGATGTTCTTAATTCAACATTGGCAGGAATAAGAGGAGCAAATTAATGAATTTAATGTGATTAATCAAATAGTAGTTATTTAATATATATGCTATTTAGTTACATACATTGTATATTCAATTAGACCCAATATTTTTGTTTAATGGTATCCTCATCAAAGTATGTATTATACTTTTTCCACTTATGTCTACGTGTGGGATCTTTCTTGCTCCATGAAGGAGCTAATGATGGCATCAAGCCTGAGAAGAAGAAAAACAAAGAGAAACAAAACTAGATTATCTGTTGCAATTTACTTTAAAAAAAAAAAAATATATATATATATATATATATATATATATATATATATATATATATGAAGATAAGATGGATAAATGTTTACAAACCTGCTTTCTGAGCCATGGCTACCATAATACCTATCCTTTTTTGTTGTATACTACATAGACCAGTTATCCTACGTGGCAACATGCAACCATCTGATCGTACAAACTGACTTAGAATAAGAACATCCTAAGAAAAACGAAAGGACAACTTTAGAGATTTAATAAATTTAATATTACTACATAAATCATTATAGAACTTACTGTGTGCTTGACATCAAGTCCTGTAGCACAAAGAGGACAGGCATTTGATTTCAGTTTTAATTGTCGATGTGCATTTTTTTCTGATACATTTGCACCCTCGATGGTTAAGGTGTTACCTTCCTTGTTTGTAATAACTACGATAAAAAGTTAAATGTAAATATAAACTTGGCATTGTGATACGGAAATGTGTGAAGGTTAGAATTAGTTAAAGTTGTGTCTTATATTTTATACGTAATATTTAATGATAATTTTACTTTCTCTTAAACGCGCGGTTGCAGAAAATGATATACTCCTGTGAGGTTCAGGGAAAATTAAATTTTTCGCAAACTGTCTGATAGATCGATACAAGAGCGTCATTTTTGCAAACTACACCAGACTTGAGACCAGTGATGGATTTTGGCAAGATATTCGCCGTCTCAGGAAGCTTCGTGCGCATGCGTAAGTGACGTCACAACTAGAAATCAGCTGCCTTCAGAAATGTATCTAGAGTGCAGTAGTAGGTGCTATCAGGGGCCCTTGTATCGTTCTCATGTGTGTTTATAAACAAGTGTCAACGTGTACTGAGTGAATAGCTGAAAAAATAATAAATTTGTTAGAACAAAGAAGATGGATGATCCGCAGCAGCCGACATCAAGTGGCATCGAGAAAAGGAGCAAGAAACCAAAAAGGAGAGTATTCCAATATTACAGTAAATAACAAATATGTCAATTTCCTTATTATTATTCATATTACTTGCACTCTATTCCTATCAAAGTAATTTTCCTTTCTCCTGCTAATTCCTTCACATTTCTTTTCTCGCAGAACCCTAACGATACCTCAGATTTGACAAAAGTATATACGTCAGTGAGGATTCCGAGCGTTTGCTCTGTACGCATGCGCGAGACATTTCTTGCCAAAATCCATCACTGCCTGGGACGGCGAATATCTTGCCAAAATCCATTACTGGAACAGAGCAGAGCAAGAGCAGCCATAGAATATATTAGTTACAGATGAGAATATATACTATTCTCTCAGATCCAGTTCTCACTCGCTCTGCACTCGATATCGTAAGCAACCCTTGTTTTCATGCTGGATTGCTTGCTGATTGGTGCATTTCTGAAGATAGATGGAAATACACCAATCAAAACAGAGTATTTCCATCCAGCAAGCAATCCAGCACGAAAACAAGCACCGTGTGTTACTGGCTTAAGTCCCGAGCCACAATAGGTGTAGTAAGCTTTAAACCTTAAGAAATTAACCAATCACAACCGATTATTCTCCTCAAATTTGACTGTGATTGGTCAATTTCTTAAGGCTGAAAGCTTAGTAGATTCACTTCTTGTGAATCGGGACTTACGCAAAAGCAGCAAATTGACTCTTGTAGCTTTTTCCTAGAAACGTAACATGAAGAGTGTAAAGTTTTACGTAGAAAGTTGCACACTTGGAAAAGTTAATGTATATATGATGGCCAGAATTGTCGAATTTATTTGGAAGTTGTCATTTTTCACATTTCATTTCGTAAGAAATTTACATGATCGCTACCAAGAATAATAAGGGCCAATTTAGGGCTAATTTTTCCAACCTTTGGTAAATTAAAGTTAAATTATATGTTTCTTTATTTTTCTTTTTAATTAGACAAAGACAGGCATATGATTTAACTATTAATTAATTTACCGAGAGGTTGGAAAAACGGCTCCAAGTGAAATATATCTAAATTGTGCTATCGAAAATCCAGATGCATCGTGAAATTCTTACCGAGTGAAAAAGCATTTACACTTTTCTACTCCTGGAACTTTATTCTCGAAAAATATCGCATACGATATTTCTATGAAAAGCTATAATATACGTAACATGAACTATAGCTTTTCATAGAAATATCGTATGCGATATTTTTCGAGAATCAGGACCCTGATCTGTATGATTGGTTTAACCGTTAGCGGAAGTGTCCATATATACGTTTTTTCTTCAACGTACTCAACAACGCGGATTTAAGTAATGGCGGAATAACAGAGAAATATGGTAAAACATTCTGTACCAAAACTGTGTAACGATATCGTCCAAGTAAAAATTTGTAAACAAGCGTTCTCGTAAACGGAAGTACCACACAGATGTTTCGCTGATTATAATTGAAAGGATAAAACCTTTATCGATTCTCTCTCTCTCTCTTTCTCTCTCTCCCTCTCTCTCTCTCTCTCTTTGCACTTGATTATACTTTTATCTTCCTCAGCTAATCGTAACATTAATCGTACTGTTAAAGTGCTGTGATAAACAATTGTTTAATCGTGTAATATTTTATCTCCGCATGACGAACATAAAATATCAAAATGAGAAATAAGTTAATTAGGGACTAAGTTGAAATAGGTAAACTTTTAAATCTAATATTAATCTCTGTGTTAAATGTCTACTTGTTACGTGGTGTATACATGTGCTGTTTGAAGTGTTAAATACAACATGCCACAAATGCCAATACATCGGAAAGCTAAGAGAGCAGCTTTGCTTACTAAACGAACACAGTATTTGAAAAAGTATGGCAAGGAACGATCATATAGACCATGTGAGTTCATGTTCTCTATTAGTTGCTGATCTTATAGATCTTATTTGCTGCTTTTTACCTTGATGGGTTTTACTGTCTTGCTATTACTTTAGTAATAAGTTCATTCCTTTGCAGTGTATGAAAAGTTAAAAAACAACAACAGTTATCTGGCTAAAGCACTTTCTTTGGAAAAGCAAAATTGTCAGTCACTGTTCTCACAAAATCTTGCTTTAATAGCAGAAGTACAGGAGCTACGTTTAGCATGCACAACACGAGATGTAAGTATAATCGTTACTGATCAATATAGTTGTAAGAGAAGAACATATATATATATTTATTTATATAATTCATCTGTTTCAGAATGTGATTTCTAATGTATTTAATAACGCCAAAGAAATGTTGAAAATGTTGGTTACTATGTCTGGTTACATGACAAATACTATTTCTATATGTCAGGAATTTACTGCTTCCAATACTAATATGAGATTATCATCTGTTTCATCGGGAAGTAAGTGATACAAATATGTTGCTGATTACAAGATCTCTTCCTGAAACTTATATCTGTAATCTGTTTATACACTGTGTTGTCTGTATTACTATGTGTTACTTTATAGTATCTTATCTTTACACTGAGATATTTCAGGAAAAGAATCCTTCAGAAGGTTATCAACTAAATCACCAGCTAGAGGTGTAGTGAAGCCTATGGTAAGTGGGCACACTATCACAAAACCTACAATTAACTTAAGTCGAGTTAATATGCAAAATATTACTAATACGTCGAGACTGAGTGACATACAAGAAGTATCCACACCTGATAGAAGTGAAGATATCAATGAGACTAGATCACCAATCGCTGTTTCCATACCTATCACGCAGTTGCGCAGATATGTACGTGTGTTATATAAAAATTTGTGCTTTATATGTGCTGTTGAGTCACATATTAATTAAGAAGCAAGTGAGAACTTTTTATCAGTACTTTTTACAGCAACAACTGTTTCAGGAAAATGGTCGTACATGCAGATTGCCAGAAAGACTGGCGGTTTCTTCACCTCGAGTAAACAGTATGACAAATTTCATATATTAATATCTACATTTTTCTTGTTATTTCTTAATTAATATAATTGTTTATATGTAAATATAATTGCAGAGGATAGTGAACAAAGATTGAGGAAAAAGAAAAGTCGTTCAAGAAGAATGTCAGGATCATTTTCGAGGTCGAATAGATGGTCTGGGGAAAGTACACGAAATAGCACAGAATATGTTAGTCAATTGAGCAGTCCCACAGTGAAACTCAATGATGTTTCCAAATTACTACAGAATTCTCAAAGTATCAATATTAGGACGGTGAGTATCTTGTCTGTATGCAGTGTCTAACGCAAAGTGTTAAACTGAATAAAAAAGTACTATATCATTTTGCAAATAACTATATTAAATTTTCCAGTCATTAATTAAAGGAGATTAGCACATGATCGTGCGAGAGAGAGGAAGATAATGCACCAATGTTCTTTAATTAATAACTAGAAGTCTACATGGTTATTTATAAAATGGCTTAACCTAATCTACATGTACACAAAATATGGAACACTGCATCAGACTGCATATAAAATATGGCAATAAATATTACCTTGAATATTTTTGAAGCAAGAAACAAAATTAATCTTCAGATTTTCGAAGTTACTTTTAGGTTGCATTTCAAAACATTCTTTTTGAAAAAAATTTTACTCGGTATCTATAGTTCACATTATATATATTATAGAGTAAAATTTTCTCAAAAAGGATGTTTTGGAATGCAACCTTAGAAGAAATCTTTTATAATGATTCTTTTTTTTTTTAATAAATTTGAAGATATTCAAGGTGTTAATAATTATTGACTCATTCCATATATCAGGAATATCTCTTATACCGTATGCTATTTATTTTTAATTTTTAATGTTAGTATTCCTATAGCTAGAGGTATCACGTACATCAGTGACCGGAATTACTCAAACTTTTGGGCCGACTTTCAAGAGCTACGCCTATTTACTTCCCCTTGCTTCTTCAGCGACTGACAGGCACGGTGCACTGCCTCAGGCTCATCTCGATATCGTAATGTTTATAAGACACTTAGCAATAATTGAAACAAATGTATGGAAACTAACTCGAAAATCGGCCCGAAAGTTCAAGTAATTCCGGGCACTGATATACACTAATCAACGCATCAATCATTGTTTCCATAGCTGATCGATGACAATAAGATTGATGATGTTGAAATGCAAGAGAGTAGCGATGACGGGCCTCACAATACATCTGACAGAAACGTTGTAATACCCGAGACACAATTGTCTATTAAATTAGACGAGGTAGATGAAGGGTACGCGCAAACACCGAAACATTCCAATGCACAAACGAAGGAAAAAAATCCTCGAAAGGATTGGAATAAGAATTCGAACGTATCGGAAAATTCGAGACTATCACAGAACAATGTCGAAACTTGGCAAGACCCGCTGGAAGGTCCAAGCTGGCTACTAGACAATATAAGTATATCGGACGATAACGCGACAGAGCTGGATCATCCGGACGTCACCGATATCAATAATCGTGCGTCTCATAGCAATTCGAAAGTAACAACAACGTATAGTGATGAATCAAGCGACTCTGAAGACGCAAAAGACGAGTTACCACCATTGCCAGACTTGACCAATATGGAAATTTTAAACAAAGGCTCATTTATTGCTGATCGTATCAAGAATGATCATTCCCTTGACGAAGACGCTATAGACGATACTTTTTGCGCGATACTTCCAACGTCGACAGCATTCGGTCGCGAGAGGAATTTCGATCACGAGGAGGACGACAATACGACGAACATGGCGCGTTTTATCACAATGAGGCGCGGGAATTCTGCGGTTATAGAGGAAACTGAGGACTTCACCTTGATGATGTCGCGCCCACCGATGCGAAGTCTGAATTTTGATATCAATGAACTGCGGTTACCCATTTTGGAGG
Organism: Odontomachus brunneus; assembly: GCF_010583005.1. Taxonomy (NCBI): domain Eukaryota; kingdom Metazoa; phylum Arthropoda; class Insecta; order Hymenoptera; family Formicidae; genus Odontomachus; species Odontomachus brunneus. The sequence goes on from NW_022639465.1 coordinate 19,950, forward strand.
GCTCCATAATAAATCCTACTATCGCCGCCAACGACATTGATAGCGAAGTGACCACTGCTATACAAAGAATAACGAATTTTCGAATGCCATCGATATCGAATCAAAGCGCAAACGAGCCGGAGATCGACTCTACTACCACGATAAAGCTGCCATTAGTTTTAGTTCACGATCACGATAGAATTTCCACACCCGAGAAGGGTAAGCATTCGAATAAGAATAAGAAGACAAAACTGCTCAATCCGAAAGACAATATGAACCACGCTGAAAATATGACGGTTAGCAAAAGGATAAAGCAGAAAAGCAGTCAGGACCCGAGCGCGGCGAAAGTTGTTTTAGAGAAGCTCAACGAATCTAATGTTAAGCCGAGGACGCCGTCCCCCGACGATATATTTCAAAGCAATGGCTATGTGTACGTATAAATTCAAATTGTTTTGCGATTGATGTACGAAAGAAGTCTTTTCTCTTTTTGTAAATCGTGACTCGCATACGTCATTCTCATCTTCGATGCTTCGAATTTGTAGGAGCGACACTGCGTCCAATCAGGAGGGGAATGCGCGAGTTTCTAAAAGTGATAACAATACTTCCGATCGACCTAGACGAAGAAGGGCGACGATAGAATACAAAGAACCCAATTTGAATAAGTGAGTAAGATTCTTCGTGCTTTCTTGCTTTTGTAACAGTCGGTTACATGTTTTAACTGCTTCATGCTTGCAAAAAGACGAGGAGAATCCATAAGTCGCATATTTCTGTCTTTCTCTCTTTCTTATTGTTGAGAGAGTATAATCTACTTAATTGTAGTATATTTATACTATAAAATAAGTATAGTATTCTTATGCTACAAAATAAAATATATTTAGCAAAATTTCTTTTCTCTCCTATTTTACAAAGTTAAACATCTGAATTCTCTGATATCAGACAGATAATATTAAATTTTTTTTTCTTTCAGGAAATTGAGGCGAAACCACTGAAAATATTTATGCGGATAATTTACGGGAGAAAGAATTAATATTTCTTATTTTCTTTAATAATATTAGATACAGTTTTCCTTTTTATATACTTTTTCATTACAATAATATGAATAAATACGCAACATATATGAATTATTCGCATAATTGTAAGGCATTAAAATTAACAATGTTCCTTACAATTGATTGCTTCTGATTTTGTATTCGATTCAGTTATCCTGATGGTGTCTCAGGAAGAACCTATCGAATATTCCGTCATCCCTGATATGCTACTTCCGTAGACATCCATGTGTATTATAACTGGTTTTCGTATCGCTAACTTTCGGTCATCGATACATATTCGTACAAATCTCGACCAGAAATATCTTCCTTCGACAGTATTGTTTATATATTTTATTGTACTCTACTAGAATTATTTCAATAAACCTTGCCGCTAAGATTGTGGAGAAAAGGCAGTTTTTCATTTTGTACAATTTCATATATTGATTATAATCGTGAATGTATACGTACATGAAAAAATAGAGAAATCTTATGTATGTTATATTCTTCTGTATTAATATTATTTAATAATTATACGCTCTTCGTAAAAATTTCACGCCCTGTATCTTTTAAAAATATTTTTTTGCGACATCAATTGATTATAATTATTAAAGATATTTATATATAGATGTAAATATATAATTTATTTTAATATATATATATATATATATATATATATATATATATATATATATATAATTATATTCTTCTGTATTAATATTATGTAATAATTATACGCTCTTCGTAAATAATTACGCGCTACATGAAAGGTGGATATATGTATGTCCTTTGTGAGTGATCGTTGTTTTTAACGGCCACCCTCCAAGTAAATATTTATCTTGGATGATCAAACAGTTAGTATAGTCAGCGTTGTTTAATTATCCCTGGACCTTATTGGTAGCCACAAAAATATACTCGGAGTCAACGGTTTTTAATAACATCTTGTCGATGATAACGAATAAGCTTTCTTCTAAAGCGTGTTTTAATAGTAGATATTTATTGTTATGAGTCTTTAAAAGCAGATATATGTTAGTATTCCTATATCAGAAATCAATTTAGCTTGAAAGTTATCTTTAAATAATTTTAATATTTTTTTTATTTAATTTAATATTTTTATCGTTCTGTGATAATATAAATGTTACTCTGTTATCGCACGTAGATATGTCTTTTGTTTATAGGAGACTACGCTAGATGACTTCAACAAACGTTTCTGCTGCTTCAAATGCTATACGATTGCCACGTTTTGCATATTTTGTCGATTTTGTATTATTCATAACTTTTCATACATTTATTTTTGTTTAAAGCGATTTTTTAATTAAACGGAAGATGATCAATAATTACAGGCTAGTAAAAGTCAAACGTATTCTTTTAGCGAAATTTAGTAATTCGAAATGTTAATAGCCTCTAAATAGTCTCCAAAGTTAACGTTTTTCACGAAAGAAAGTATATTTGCAAATTGTGTTGGATATCACAAGTTACTTAGAACTTTTTTATAAACTGTACACTGATGAAAAAAAATACTCGAGCATTTATTTGTGAGATATAAAGTTTATTTCTGTGAATAAATTTTCAAGTATTTTTCTCTCAGTATAACTAAGTGTAATAATTTTTTTAAGTTTTCTTATGCAGCGAGACAATTTAAATAAATTTTTATGAAATGTATGGCCTAATGTTAGATGTTATATAATTCATTTTACAGTGAAAAATAAAAAATACAAGGACAAGAAGCGTAATTCGAGGTACGAAATGTTGATACGAGGAACGTTCGGAGTTTTCACTACTTCTGTGATATTTTTTGATTTTCGCATTATTTAATTTATTGCCTCGGCGCTGTCGGGGAAACCGAAGACTTCCAGCGCGATGTTGCAGCGCGATTTGGAAAATAACGACACGGCGCGGCAGCGCGGCGTTACGAGGTGAAACTGTTCCACTCCGCTCGCGAAATGATTGATCGCCGTCGGAAACGGCGGCGGGCGGCTTTCGTGCGCAAATAAAAAGGCTTGGCCTCTAGTCGCGAGTAGAGTAGTATTATGTATGTAATGGATTTAACCTTCCGCGCGCTTCCACGCGAGCGCGGCCGCGGGCGCGAGGGCGGAAATTAATTATGTTTGTTTAATTTAGAGATGAAAAAAGCGGCTAACACTGCCTCGCCCACTGCGGCGTCCGTGCGATTTTCATTGGAGAATGAAACAAAAGTAGAGAGAGAGAGAGAGAGAGAGAGAGAGAGAGAGAGAGAGAGAGAGAGAGAGAGA
>NW_022639465.1:24027-39667 GCF_010583005.1 Odontomachus brunneus
GAGAGAGAGAGAGAGAGAGAGAGAGAGAGAGAGAGAGAGAGAGAGAGAGCTTTGTTTAAAAAGAGTCACTTATCTTGAGCTACATTTTTTCATACTTGCTGCAAATAAACTCTTTAATACGGATGTGCGATTTTGCGATATCGCGAGCACCGCGATTTTCTTTTCTTGATACGCAATTGAATCTTTATCGCAGAATCGCGCCTGCAATTAAAACTCATCATTTTAGTTAAGTATCTGTGCAAACATCGCACGACAATTTATGATAATTTATACTGTCTAATCCAAACTTATATATTTTAAGCATAATGAAGTAATATTTTTAAAATAACATCATTTAACATTTTATTATGCTTTCAATTTTAATTTTTCTTTCAGACTATTCTTTTAGACATCTTTAGATTTTAGACGTTGTGTTGTGTGGATAAGATTAATATTGTGATTAGTTTACAGTCTTACAATCTCAGTTATACGATTTCACTTATAGTCACTTATAGGCACTTATAGTTAAGACGAAAACTTTACTAATGAATTAGAAACATTCTGGAATTTCACGAGAAAGTTCGTTCAGTTTCGAGCAAAACAATTTTCCCTCTGAAATTCCCCAAGAATTTTATGTAATGAAATTGATACGTTTTTCATACGATGCAATTCAATCGCGTTGAACGAAGCGATCGAATGAATTACTGTCGGATCTCGCAGATATTTCGAATTACCGGTGAAAATGAGATTGCATCGCGTAAACGTATGCGTCGCTTTAATTTCCGAAGTTATTTCGCTAAAAACGTAATACGATACGTCGTGGAAGGATATTCACGACATGATCAATCGTTGCGTCATAGCGCTGCAACGTAAACCATAGATCGTTGTGCCTGCATTCGCATGCGCTGCCTGATATCGACGGCGTGTGCATCGATCACATTGCAACATAGTGTGTTGGTTGCACTAGCCGGATTACCGGATATTAACTCTGCGTGTTTGAAGTTTCCTCTACGCACGACGGAAAATGGAGCTGAACGAGCGCTGAGGATCTTACAAATAGCCGTAGTTATGTAAGGACGAAGTACGTTAAAAAAAAATGAAGATGAAAATCTGATACATGATTTGAAAGGTAAAATTGTTCAAGAGAACGCAACTAGTAAGAAATGGTGCCACTTATACAAAACAAAAAACTGTTTTCTAATTAATTTTAGGCGCCCATAAAACTTGGATCTCTTTGTGTTGAAAGACGTATGAACTAACAAAAACTCAGGAAGCATAATTTTGTGGGTTGAATCATTCTTGCATAACTACGTTTAGTTACGTTTACATGTGCAAATTAGTCCATGTACACACAGAAAAAAGAAATTAGTAACGACAAAACGAATATACTCAAATTAACAATAATTGTTTTTCATATATGTATAAGCAATGATATGTAATTTTGTTAGAGGAATTTTAGAATCTCGAATTTCAACAATATTATTAATTTGATACCTTTTCCCGACATTATATTCTCAATACAATATTTGTGCTTCTCACATTCATGAAAATTATTTTTAAATAATAGTTTTTTTTATAAAGTTTTTTTTTAAGTTATATAACTCTGGTGGACTTCAAGAAAACAACTCATAATAGTATACTTCCAATAACCTTCAGCACTTTATCATTCGCACACTTTGAAAGATATGCGAGTCCAGTTCCGAAAAATAAGCAATTTATATATTGAATCGCGTGAGTTTAATATTAAATTGCACAAGTTACCTATTTTTTTTTAAATAATGTTTTAGTACTTTAAATATTTTTTTAATCACGTATAAAATGTATTGATACAAGTAACTTATTTTTGTTTAACGCTATTTTACGGTTTACATGTCAAAAACAAAGATATTTTCAAAACAAGAATGTTTTTTTTTCTATATAAAGCGACGTAAATCGTTTCCTCAAAAATGTACTGCACTCAGAAAAATATCTAAGAAATGAAAAATATTTATCTCTGATAACGTATTTACTTAAATCTAACTTCTTTTATTTGAACAGAATAAAAGATCTCTTTCATAAAAAGCTAAAGAGTTTTAAGAAAACGTATATTTTCTTATTTGAGAAATATTTTTTCTCACAGTATAAAAATATGTGTATTAGTATAAGTAAATATGTTATTATAGTATTCACTGAATAAATATTTATTTATTATAGTTATAAATATGTAATTAATAAATATTTATTTATAATAGTTATTATAGTATTCACTGAATAAATATTTTTTATTTCTTAAATATTTTTTTCTCATAGTAGCAATGTTTTTTATCTTACAAAGTATTTTAAGATTCTTTGTAGTTTTAAGATAAACAGAATACCGTTGCCAAGACCTTTCGGGAAAGCAGAGAAACACACCTGTTTATATTTATCATCTACTGATATATAACTATTTTATTTGTAGTTTCTATAGGAACTGATACTTCTCATCTAAACATTTTTTTTCCATACTAAGCGTATAATCAAAACAAGAGAGATAATGGGAAGGTTATTTCTCACTTAAAAAACTTTAATGGCATATAAATTTGTATATTTATCTCTTTTCACACACATATCAAATGAAAATTTACTTGACTAAGGTTCTACCTAAAATAGATCGTAGCTAATTACTTAGCTATCTAATCTAAACTTGCTACATAATTCATATTTTCTTAATTATTTTCTAGTCATTATCTACGAAGGTATATTTAAAAATAAAAAATTAGAAAAAACACTTGAAAAACGTCTTCAATATATGTGACAAAAGTTTTATGGAAAGTATCTTTTCTTCAATCATTATTTTCCATCATATGTTTTCTCATTTTGCAAATACAAACTCTCATCTCTAGAATGAGTGTAACTTTAACAATATTTTGCAAAAAAAATTAAAATATTCAGGAAAAAATGTTAAGAAACAAGTTATGTAACTCTTTCTAGTGGACTTGAAGAAAACAGCTCATAATATTATATTTCCAATAACCTTCGGCACTTTATCATTCGCACGCTTTGAAAGACACGCGAGTCCAGTTCCGAAAAATAAGCGATTTATATGTTGGATCGCGTGAGTTTAGCATTAAATTGCGCAAGTTACCTGTAATTGAAATAATCTCGTAATCGTTAACCGAGTCGTACAAGTGCTGCCTTATGTACGCGCGATCATGCTATATCGCTAACAATAGAAAAAGACAATGAGATTCACTGTGCACGTAATTTACGTAAATTTGAATTAAGGTCGATTGTAGGTTAAGATATACTCGATGTATTCTACTAAAAAAGTAGCTCTTTATTTTCTTTATTGCTTCCAAATAAATCTAATAATAACGTGGGCGCACAAATATAACACTTCACTTATGGTTTACTGGTCGATTTGATCAGATGAGCTCGATCTTGTAACTGGAAATGCAATTGCAAAAGAGATCGTGCTTTGAAGAGATGCTTTAGAAAAAGGTGAAGAAGGGAAACCAACAACGGAAATTATAGAAAAATATTTAGTAGAAAATGTACACGTACGATATACTGATAACAGATATAAAATAATATTGTATCTTTACGATTTTCAATATTGCCTTCGAATTAATGGGTGGTCTGGCTATAATAATAACGCGTCGGCATACCGCGTGCCTGCACATACACACACGTGCGCGCACGCACGTATCCAAACGTTCTTCCGTAACAGCAGTGTGACTTTCTTGGAAAAGGTTTGGGCGATAATAACTTGCGCGACACAACGAGGAGATATTTCTGGGAAATGCAACCAGAAAGTAATGGAAGATAACAATGTTCAAAAATTTTCAGGCATCAAAAGTTCGCGTTTTGTGAAATTGATTGTTACTTCGAGTCGGTCGTCGCAGGGCTGATGATGAAAGTATCGATTATGAAAATTGTGAAAAACCGCGGGGTAACAAATACGTACGTTCATATGAAAATTTTTACAGATATACATATAACTGGCAAAAATCAATGCGCATGTGATGCATACCCGTGCGCAGTTTTGGAAGGTTTTTAATAGCAAGTGCATTCTTGCGTGTCTTCTCGACGAAGGCAACCGTGCAAAATTGATTTTTGTCTTTTTTAATATTCTGATTTCTGATTTAATATTCTGATACTACATTTGTGAAAAATGATCTGTTGCGTCGTTTTGATTTTCTGCTACTTTCGCATACATTCCCACACAACACAACGTCTAAAATCGGGACATAAGATATACTCGATGTATTCTACTAAAAAAATAGCTCTTTATTTTCTTTATTGCTTCTAAATAAATCTAATAATAACGTGGGCGCACAAATATAACACTTCACTTATGGTTTACTGGTCGATTTGATCAGATGAGCTCGATCTTGTAACTGGAAATGCAATTGCAAAAGAGATCGTGCTTTGAAGAGATGCGTTATGATTTAAGACGTCTGAAAGATGTCTTAAAGATGTCTCTCAGACGTCAGAATATAAGACGTCCCTAAGATGACTTTAAGACCACTTATGTCCGATTTTAGATGTTGTATTGTATGGGTTATTTCGCGAGATTATAACGACGTAAAGATACAATCGTTTCATTTACCTGAAAAATCGGAAATTACTTATTAAACACGATCCGATATAACATTATACGTGAATGCGATCACAATCTCAATTACGTCATTACATTAAATATTTATCGAGGCAGAAGTTATGACAACTTTTCTCCATCTTTGAAACTCCTAACAATATACATTGAGAGAAAAATATAGTTACTTTTGGCGTCAACTATACTTTTTTGTGATTTTAACCAGAAATTAGAAGAACCATTTTTCTGATACAACACTTACTAAAACAATGGTTTTCCTAACTATTTTTATGGTTAAAATCACAAAAGAATATAGTTGACGCCAAAAGCAACTATATTTTTCTCTCAGTGTACGCGACTATGAAACTTCACAGTCTGAACAGTTGTTTATTCATTTTAGCTGTTGCGCATAATAGCACATTGCACGCTCTACGGCAAATATAAACCATCATCTTTTATGTATATCAGCGAATATTTCTTATAATAACGTTAATTTTTATCATATGTCATTAAACACATTGAAAACCGAGATTATTAAATTCCTTAATCAATCTCCTTAAATTTTGTTAGGCTTCTTTTTTCTATAAGTTTCTTTTTGTTATTATCGTATGTGTATTCTATTTTTTCCTTTTAATATTTTATGTTTATTTCTTTATACATATATTTGTTTTCTTCTCGCTCATCTGTGTATCTGTGTGTATCAAAAAGATAATTCCCGTTTAATTAAATAATTAATTAATTAATTAACATTTAGTTAAAGATAGAACAACGTACAACATTCTACATATCGTGTCACGCGAATTTCTTTATTATACAACTAAAGTAAAGTAACTGAGAGATACCCTTATAGAAATATCATACTAAGAATCATTGATAATTACTTATTTTCAGTATTAAAAATACTGGATAATAAGTAATTATCAATGATTCTTAGTATGATATTTCTATAAGGGTATCAGGCCCATAAGAGCTATAATTTCTCGCGGATGTCCAGAACGGAATTAAATTTACACTGTGGCGCAGGATAGCAATGTTTGAAGGCGATATTTGTTTGACAGATACGATATTTGTTTGGCAGAGCTTGTTCACGTATCTTTCTTCCCATGATCTCGCGGCGAACTTTTTGGGAACTGACTCGGACGTGAAGTGCGTACGAACTCGTTCGCCAGTGCAAAGGCGCGCGTACGACGGAGAGAGATACCGACAGATCTGCATTGGCGTCGGAGCGCGAAATAACAAACGCAAGACACAGTTTCCACTGATCTCCGACCAGTCCCTCGATGATCATCATGGAGCGACGTATCAGCCTGCAACTGCGAACTCCTCGCAGTGAACAACGCAGGTCGTTGGAGGCCGATACTCCACGTTCCCCAGCGTTTATGACAGTTCTCGTCTTGCGACGAGATCCCTCCTCTCTCTCTCTTTCTTTCTCTCTTTCTCTCTCTCTCTCGGAGTCGCACCTTAATCTTCAGTACCGGCGCGGACGTCCGGCGGTGCGCGTGCGCCGGCCATTTCCTAGTAGCGCGGCTCGGACGGCCAATGGCGAGCGACGTGTTATGTCACTGGCGGCCAATCGGCGCGCCGGCCGGTGACGACGGAGTTATTTTTGGGCGGTGTGAGTCACGGGATATAAGGCAGTACGTTTAGTTGGATATTCACAAGTTGTCGGGACACCCAACTGTGCGGTCGAACGCTGCGCTCACGCAACGCCGCGGTACTGTCCGCGTTCTACGTGTACCGAGAAAGAGAGAGAGAGAGAGAAGGAGAGAAAGAGACACACAGAGGGAGAGACGGCACACGCGCACACCACCGCGGTCCGTCACGTCGTGAGTCATTGTTGTGTTGACAGTCGAAGCGAGCTGTGGTCCTCGTGCGAACTTGCGGACGGCTCGCGACGCACCGTGCGGGGTCGGCGGGTTGTTTTTTAACGCGGAGTCTCTCTCGGCGGCTCGGCAAGCTCGACGTGTCTTTTGCGCGCTGGGCCGATCGCGGTCAAACGACGGTCCGCTGTGCGTGCACGCTGCTAGCGTATTGTTCACGGAGTGTCGTCGTCGGCTGCTGTGCGTCGGTGCGATACATCGTGTGTGTCGAAACGGACGTGTCAGTGAAACAGACGGAGACGGAGGATACGAGCGACGTGTGCGTGGAGCAAGACAGTCCTCGCGGCTGAATTTTTGCGTATACGGCCGCGCGCGCATGGTTATGTAATCGCCGCAGCGCGGAGCGAAGTGTTTGCACGACGTAGTAGATAGAGGAAGAGAGAGAAAGAGAACAAGATAGAAAGAAGAGAGAGACGTGCGAAGCGATAGCGCGCGGCGGAAGAATTAAAGTTCACACTGTGCGGAATTTCCACCTCGTCTGCTGGGCAACTTCGTCCGGCCTTCTCGAGCCGGAGGAACGCAGTTGAGTAAAGAGAAACTCGAGGAGAGCCGCTCGCGCACCTCGTCGAGGACAGGCGAGTCGCGGATTACGCGGGTCACGAGGAGATCCGGTTAGGCGCGTCGGCGAGCCGAGCCGACGGTCACTGGTAGGCAAAACTATTCCGGATATTCCATCGACTTGGCGACTGGCTGATCAACCCGGCGGCATCGATGGTGCGCAGCCTGACGATGGAGCAGACGTTCTACGAGGACGCGAACGCCTACGGGACGGTGAATCGCGAGAACAACGTGGGCCAGCTGAAGCGTAACCTCACGCTCGACCTGAACGGCTGTCAGAGGCAAGGCCCGCAGGCGAAGAGGCCGCGGATGGACATGGTCGCCAACGGCCGCGCGCTTCCGACGGCGCTCAACAACATGACACCAATTCTAGGCTCGCCGGACCTCAACATGCTGAAGCTCGGCTCGCCCGAACTCGAGAAGCTCATCATGGCGCAACAAGACAGCCTGGTCACTAGCCTGCCCACCCCAACCACGCAGATACTGTTCCCGAAGACCGTGACCGAGGCGCAGGAGATGTACGCCCGCGGCTTCGTCGACGCTCTCAACGAGCTGCATCATTCTGACAGTTCGCAGGAGCCCGGCAGCACCCACGGTGCTACCTACACCACGCTGGAGCCACCCGGCAGCGTGCAGAACAGCACCGACTCCAGCACCATGAGCCAGGGCCTGGTGCATGTGAAGGACGAGCCGCAGACGGTGCCGAGCGTATCGAGCTCGCCGCCAATGTCGCCGATCGACATGGAGAATCAGGAGAAGATTAAACTTGAGAGGAAACGCCAGAGGAACCGCGTGGCCGCCTCCAAGTGCCGACGGCGCAAGCTCGAGCGCATCTCCAGGCTTGAGGACAAGGTCAAGGTGCTCAAGGGCGAGAACAACGAGCTCTCGGCGGTCGTGGTCAGGCTCAAGGAGCACGTGTGCCGGCTGAAGGAGCAGGTCATGGACCACGTGCACTCTGGCTGCGCGATCATGATCAGCGATCACAGCAACCAGCAGTTCTGAAGCTCTCTTTTTTTTCTCTCTTTCTCACTCTCAGTCACAGCCTGCGACGGCGAGCTGACCGCGCGACAATGCTGTCACCGATTTTGGTCAGCTCCTCCGACCAGCTTTATCGCCGTCAGCTGAGGCGTGACTCTGCGAGAAAAGGAACATTGGACTCGCGTCAGCTTTGTGCTTTCGATTCCTTTCGGCGGTCGGCGAACAAGAAGGAGGAAACGCACGGACGGCCAGTTATCTTGCATCAGGGAATATCGTCTTCGACGAGCTTCGGAGCGGGTCCTTTCTATTTTGGATTGGGAAGGAGTCGGCGACTCCGGAGGAAGTGTATCCTCGTCTGTGGACGCCGCTGACGTGGAAGTTCCCGGGCCGACAAAGGCGGGTGTCTTCGAGGCGACACCGGGCAACCTCGACATCGACTTCGTGGACGCCTCAGCAGGAAAAGGGAACCTTCGCTAGGAGAGGAAGGAGGAAAGGAACCGGCCGATCGTCCAACACGTTCGCGGCTTTCTCTGTAAGTTCTTTTGTGACGTGACCAGGAGGAGACCGCGCGCGGCGAACAGGCGGAGCAGGAGGTGGAGTACGACGACGAGGAGGAGGAGGAGAAGAAGGAGGAGGGAGTGAAGGAGGAGAAGGAGGAAAAGGAGGTGATGATGATGATGATGATGATGGTTGAGGTGGAGAAGGAGGAAGGAGTGCCTTCGTGTAACGTGCTAAAGGATGCGTCGGGAGAGCGACGGGCGTGCGCGCATGGAGAGGAACTTTATACACACACCCACACACTCACACACACGCACACACACGAGCGCGCCCGGCGAATACGTATGTATATGTATGCGAGCGAGCGAGCGAGAGAGTGAGAGGAAAAAAAGAAAAGAGTACGACTCTGCGGGTATGTATGTGTGCGTGCGTGCTCGATGAGCGAAGCAGAGAAAGAAAGAAGAAAAGGAGAGGGCGAGCGCTCGCGGAAGCGCGAGAGGGGGAGCACCGCGGCGGCCATTTTGGAGAACGCAAGAGCGCCGGCGGGAGATTCGAATCTGCCGGAGAGACTGCTGGGGCTCTTCGCGTTTCTCCGATCGCCGTCGGGCGACTCGTAGTTTCTTTTTTACGACGTGCTTCGCACGACTGTCCGCTTTTTTGTACCTTGAATCACCATCCGAGACTCGGATCGTCGGCCGACCGTTTTTGCGAATTCTCGACACGACAATTTGGCAATGGCAAAATTCGTGGACTCCGCATCGAACCTCTTTTACGACGACGTACCACGGTTTGCTTCGACTTTTACTTGTCCCGCGAACAAAGCGCCGGTATGTGCGTGTATGTACATACACACAGCTCTTTTCTTGTTTGTATGAGCTCGCGATGTCTCGCAGCGAGACTTTGCCAGTACATTTTGACGAGACGTTCACTTTTGCGCGCGACCTAATTGCAACTTCGAAGGATGCTTCTCGTTAACACAGCCGACCGTATCCTACTAGCCATCCCTCCCCCTCGTTTCGTCCGAGATATCGCTTCGGATATTCGCGGGCGAAATTTGGAGGAGAGAAGTTAATGGCACAAACGGCTCTCTCGCGCTGAAGCGGTTTTACTCCCCCCCGGAGGTTTTTCAGAAATAATGAAGGAGTGCTTGCAACATTCGAATTGTGCGCAATTTATTAAAGTGAATATCTTGTACAACATTGCGAGCGCACAGTGCGAAAATGGATCAATTCGAAGGGAAGTGATTTAACTTCGCAGCAGCCGTATTGACTGTTAATCGCTACTTGTTACTTTTTACTCTTTGCAATCGTCGTGTTGACACCGTTTTTTACACTGATAACGTCACGTAACTGTAGAGCCACTGTTGAATCTTGACACGGTAACAGTTGAAGTATGTTGTTGCTAAACTATGTCACAACTTTTTAAGCGACTCTAAAGGGGACTCCTATTTCATGTCGTTTTATCGTGCGCAAAGCTCAACCGCGTTTACACCAAAGTTAGCTCTCGGAGCTTTTGGAAACGCATTTTCTTTTTATTAAATAGCAACCGCAATTGACACAATGAAGATTCTGGTCGTGTTTATCGTATCGTGTTTCGATTTGGGGAACTCTGCCGAGATAATCATATTGATTAAAAGCTCGTGTGTGTACGCGTGTGACAGAACAAGAGTTATTTTTCTTCAAATTGCTCATTTTCGTCACGCTGCGCGTATTGTATACATTTTTATAGCGTATCGACAACAGAGCGATCGCGTTTGTTATCGCCCTTCTCTCGAGATTAGCTCGGCTTCGACAGCGTGCGTTTTATACGGAACAATCAAACGGGGGATTACACTGAGGCGCGATTACGTCGATGAGAACTGCGCGCGGCGGACTACTTGTGATAAGCGCAATCAATCAAATCAGGAGATCACTTTTGCCTTGCGTCGAATGCATTTCTCGCGAGCATCGAGACACTCGAGAGTTCATTCCGCTAGTTCGGTGCATACGAATCGACGAGTTCTGATCCTAAGAAGTACACGCGTTGCTGTACACTACAGTTGCAAAAAAAAAAAGTAAAAAAAGAAAAGAAAAACGTGTATCAGAACGGTTCGTTATGGTGACGCGTGTTCGCTTTAGAAACTAGTTCGATTTGGTCCGATAGCAGCGCGCACTTTTGCGAGAAGAATAATCTTGCAATCCTTTCGCGAAGCACGTATTTTCAAAAGAAGCCGCCACGAAGACGGAACTTACGAAGAGAAGTCTACTGTGATAAAATCGTTTCGTCGAGAACGAAATGGACGAGAAACTGATGGGAGGGTGGATGATACAAAGTGGATTAATATATATTAAAATATTCAATTATTATATTGTATAAAATTATTATATTAAACATTAAAAAAACACAAAAAATACACTATCCTTGAGATTAGAAACACAAAATTGCATAATTAACTCGTCACGGGACAACGTCTCGCGCCAACTGCAATACATACATCAAAAGTCGTCTCTGCGTTTTCCACCGCGTCCTTTCGAGCGAACATACCGCGATTGATCGACGGGACGGACGCAGAGAAAGAGAGAAAGACACGCGATGTCTGTGCTTGCGGACATATTTTGACACAGAAAAAAGATTTTGGTCGGGTTAACGTGACAACGAACAGATCGAACGTCTTTTTTGATCGAAAGAGACAGAATTTCTTTGAGCCAAATTTGATTTGCATACTACACAAGATTTCTTGGTGAATTTTACACATTTCTCACATTATGTTGAGATAAAAATTTTTTTCGTGTCAAATATTAAAAGAATTTTCAAAAGTTTTTATACAATTTCAATACAAATATAAAATGTTTTTTTTTTACCGTATAAGTTTTTTTAATCAAAATGACACAACGTCAACATGTTAAATTGACACACATTAAATTAGAAAGCTCTCTCGTGTTAAAAATTTAACACAAAAATTTTTACGCGGGTCGATTTCAATACAAATACAAGGTGCTTTTTGGGAACGAGAAATGCTGTTTCCTTCGACCAAAGCGTCTTTGGTCCGTTCATTGTCATGTTGATTCGACAAAACTTTGTTTCTCCGTGAAAGTATCAAACAGAGGACACGTCCATCGTAGTCTCCTCGATACTTTTTCGACGTGCCTCTTCGCCGTCCCGCCAACAAGCCGTTGAACGAGCGTGTCGAAGTGGTGGCCTCGTTTGAAACCCCGCTTTTGAAAAGGACTAGCTATTAAAGCTGTACAAATAGAGTAGCGTCTCTTTTCGGGAGATGATCGCCCGTCGTTGAACCTGCTATTGAAGGATCTCGCCCTAGATCCCGGCTAGACGTCCAGGACGGCTGATACACTCGCGCGACAAAGGACACGGCCCTGCGATTATGTCTACAGCGCGTGTCGATCGATTGGGTATGATTGCGCGCGATTATCGGCGTACATGGAGCCACGATTCCAGAATAATGGTGCTTAATCGCACGATCAGTCGCGCCTGTCATCGCGTTTGCGAAATTTTCGAATGGCGAGTCGCGACTGTCCAAGGTGACCAGATCTCCCAGCTTCAAATCCGGGACACTTCATTGATGTGTCGGAAAGATCGTGGGGGAGGGGGTGAAAATAACTGAGTTATATATACATTTATTAAATTAATGTATATGTATATAGATACATATTAAAGGGATATTTTATTCACAGACATATGAAAAATAATTTAGCAATAACGACGAACTGCTACACATAGTAAAAATAGAAGACAAAACTGTTGTTATTCTTACTTAAACTTTACAGAACAGAAAGAAGACAACCTACTGTGTTTACCAGGGCTGCGAACTTTTTGAAAAGGTCTTTCTTTGTTGGAAGCATCTTGATCCTGAAACCGTAAACATCAGAAACATGAATGTAAATATACAAACATGAGTATAAATTTTACTCAGCGTATTTTCATTCCTTTTCCAGGAAAATTGTCAAAATTCAGTCTTTTTTTTTCTTTAATCGGTACAGGAAACATCAAAGAATGAGTCTATTACTTTTGCAATTCAATTCAAAGAAATTCAACATTTTCTATTAACTAGATTAAAGTATATTTTGGGCACAAACGCAGGATTTTAGTTTTTAATTAATTATTCAATTAATTACTAAATTTTTAATTAATTATTCAATTAATTACTAAATTTTTAATTAATTATTCAATTAATTACTAAATTTGTTTGCTCAAAATATACTTCAGTTGAATATTTTTCAAAGTTTTATTTTTAAAGATTTTCTTTCAATCTTATCATTAAAATTTTTCAATCAAAATAACAAAATGTCAATCTGTGTGTTACATCACACATATATGTTAAATTAAGAACTTATTTCATGTTAAAAATTTAACACAAAAATTTTGTACACGGGTCGACTTCAACGCGAATGTAAAATGTTTTTTGCTGCACGTGAAAACGAGAAATGCTGTTTCCTTCGACCGAAATTTTTATTTGTTCTCTTTTAACTGGTGTAGAAAACATCAAGGTACACGATGTTTTTGCTTCATCGAAGTTGAAAAAAGTTGCAATGAGAAGGTAAAGCATACGTTCCTCAGAACGGTAACATTGGAAGAGTTTGAATTTTTGTAAATTCTCCCAGAATGTCTCGAGACCTAAAGTCAAAAGTCCTCTGATAAACCTCGGGATACAGTGAGACAGTCCCTGGTCGAATCTGGGACAAATTGGCGTCCCGGATAGCAGACGAGGAAATCCGTGACTGTCCCGGGGGACGTCTGGTCATCTGGAATTGTCCCGCCTCGGTGATGTTCAATTAGTCGGCTTCGATTATGCTTTGCGCCTCGAAGAGGGAGCTATCGATCAGAAGAATTTCGCGGATCGCGATCGGAAGGCGACGGACGAAGTGCGCGCGAAGTGTGTCACGATAATTTCAAGAGGCGGCGGCGACGCGAAGGCCAAGTCGGTCGCTGGCTTCCTATCCGTAACGATAGAGCAGAAGAAGAAAAAAAGGGAAAATTCGCCGTTTGCGGTGCGTATCGCCGTGCGTGTCGTCGCGATTAGCACACCCTCCGGGAAGCTCTTTCCCTTTAGCTCTTAAGCCGAGGACGATCGCCGCCGTCGGTCGCGTTTTCCTTGTTTGTTGGCTCTTCTGCGCGATCGTGCGGCCACGACGAGCGTAGACACTCCATTTTGTCATATGTGCATCTAGTCTTGTCCAGTGTGCGCGAAACCGCACGCACACACACGTACATACACACATAACACACACGTAACACGCGCGCAGCACACAAATACATAGCTGCACTGAGAGGAAAAATATCTAATGAATAAAAGATATTTATTATGTGTGCTAGGTATTATTACTATTATTAATTTGTTATTAGGTGGGTACTGCACTGAGATCGAACATTTATTTTGTGGAACGTAAAGTTTATTTCCGTGAAATAAAGCTTACTTTTCTGCGAATAAACTCTATATTCCGCAAGTAAATTTTCAAGTATTCTTTTCGTCCGTATATATTCGTCTGAACCCAAATCTTTTCATTTCAATGGAACAAACAATTGCGCTTTCATGAAAAATTTATATTCTCTTATTCGAGAAATATTTTATGTATGTATTAGTACAAGTATGTAATGTGCTATTAGTATACTGGCCGAATGAATATCTTTCATCGCTTACACATTTCTCCTCTCACAATGTACACAATTGCGTTTCACTCGAGAACGGTATGTTCTCTTATCTAAATCAAACGGAGATATCTCTGTTCGGAGAGAATTCTCTCTCGGAGACGTCCGGGAGTGTTTCAAGATCTAAAATCCGTACCCACTTCACGATTTTTGGAGTGACGATCTCTCCAGCCGCGTGTACTTGTGGAATTATTTTCGCCTGGTTTGGAGAAGAAGATACCATAAAAATGACGACAATTTTTGAGATCTTGGACTGTTAGGATTGTGAGCGAAGTTGTTGCATGTTTGTTGAAAACGTGTTGAAAAACGAATTACTTGAATGTTTCTCACATCGCGTATTTATCAGTCAAATTTGCTATTTATTTGATACATTACGTTACAATTCAGTTTAACTTTACGGGAAACAAGAAAAAACATTAAAAGAAACATAAAAAGAAACATGATTCCAACGCGATTCTCACCAATATTTCCAAGCAATCTGAGAGATCGGCGAAGGAGAAACACTCACAACTCCCAATTGAAAGCGGCTTTCCTCGTTTTTGCCCGACCCAATCGTCGTTTGTGTTTTATACGTTTGTAAGAGGGCGAAGGAGGGAGACGGAGGGGGAGACATGCGAAAGCGCGAATATATATTTTCGTACGAATACGTTTCGTCCGATATATTTTCGTGCGAAGCTCTCAGGCTTTTTAGAACGCGGACTTCTCTCACTACGCGCAAGTTGACAAACGTTATCGCGAATACCGCTTCGATATCGGCAATAAATTAACTCGCCGCACCCCTTTGCGACACGTGCGCCTGATATCCAGTTCGATATCCTTCCGTTCGATTCTCCGTGATATCATTCGACTCGTAAGATATTTCGGGAAGCCAAGATCTACGAAAATCTGCTCATCGAGCAGAGAATCTCTTGGCGATAACGATATCTCTTTTTCTCTCCTTCTTCAGTAGAACAATTCATTCTTTCTGTTTCATAGTACATCTTTCTCTCTCTCTTTTTCTCAGGATCTTCGAGGACTCGAAAGATAATCGTTTCAGATAATGAATAAAATCGAGAGACAATCGAGCGGAAAGGTCAGAGCGAGACCAGGCGACTCGTGGAGGAAAGCATGCAATAACGGCGAGCACAAAGCAATTTCACCTCCGTTCTTGTATTACACCGCCGGCCGCCGGATCGCGCGCGATCGCGAGCGAAAGTGCTTCGCGAGACGAGGATCGGAGGAAAGTCGCGATTACGCGCCGCGCATCGACCGGAGGATGGGCGATGCGTAAAGTCAGAGTTGCCGCGAAGCAGCGATCGAAAGGAGACAATTAGATTGATTGTGCACGCATACAAAGGACGATTTGCTCGAAAGAATCTCGCGCTTGAAACTCCGCGACCGCGCCACTTGAACGACCGAAGAAAGTTCTCCGTGAGATCGAGAACGGCTTATTGCGCAGAAAATACACCGGCTGCCCCGAATGAATCGACAGACATCGCGCGTGTCGTCTCGGTGTCGCGGTTTTGTTCTCGTAATTTCGCCCGGAAACCTTCCGATTCCCCCCCCCCCC
>NW_022639465.1:39826-62160 GCF_010583005.1 Odontomachus brunneus
CCCCCCCCCCTTCCCCCGGCGAATTGTCAACGCGATCGAGACGACGTCCGACGCGCTCCGCAACGACGTGTGCGACTGCTGCGATAAAAAACGAACGAACAAACCAATCAAGAAAATCACACGTCTTCTTTCGCTTCCGACGGCGCTTACATTCCGTATTACCTAACGGATACTTTTAAGGTGTATCACCGCTGATCCCGAAGATCATGTAGCAGATCGTGGTGGAATAAGGAAGGGAAAATCCTCGCGTACACTGAAAAGAAAAAGGATTCTGTCGTTGAAACGACAATCTGGGTGGGCCCGGCCGAGAATTCGATCAAAACGGGAACGACAGTGTTTGGTGGTCGCAGCCAAAACATTGCTGAATTCGTCGTTATGCGTGCCTTGCTCTCTCGGTGAGCTGCATGACGGAAGAACGCGTAATGCCAACCGCTATGTACTACCAGATACTCGAGTTCCAAATGCAGAGATAATTTTTTCAGTGTAGCTGCGCGAAATTATACACGTTCTCCGCGAGACTCTCTGCGCCGCGCTCGGCGCGTGTATTTTTCTCCGTGCGAACGTTGCGTAACGCCGGTGTGAAATCCACCGGGTGCGTGTGCGCGCGCATGTGTATGTGTGTGTTACATGATGTATGTGTGTATGTGAGTGTCTGTGTGTGTGTGTGTGTATAGCGTAAGCACGACACGCGCGAACCACGCCTATCGATTTATCCGGCCAATATCCGCGACTCGTGTCTGCTATGCGTTAGGGAGAGAAGCACACTCGGACGAAAATACCTTTGGACAATCGTCATTTTGGAGCGGACGATTACAGGATTCTCTCTCTCTCTCTCTCTTTCTCTCTCTCTCTCTCTCTCTCTCTTTCTCTCTCTCTTTCTCTCTCTTTCTCTCTCTCTTTCTCTCTCTCTTTCTCTCTTTCGTTCTCGTTTCATGTTGGTTTAGTTTCTTTTTTGTTTTCTACAAAAACCTGATGTGAAATGGTTGTCAATTAATATTAATGTAATTTCGCGAGTAACCACCGGAGTGTGCACAGAGAAGAAGAAAGAGAGAGAGAGAGAGGGCGGGTAAAGTGCAACGTGTTAGAATAAAAGCCGAGTTGGCTTTTGTCGCGCGCGCTCTTCGCGTTTCGCAATCTGGCGCGAGAGGACGATTTTCGGGCGTGAGAGGGAGCGCGAGCTTTTCAATCAAATTAATTAAGCGCACTATACTGACGACGAGCGAACGCGATCCACTTTCGAATTGATCGATCCTTTGCACTGTCTCGGACGCACGTTTTATCGATTCGACGAGGAGAAGGAGGTGAGGAAGGGGGAGGAGGAGGAGGATGACGACAACAGGAGGAATTCCGCGTTTGTGCAAAGCCACGCGCTCGCTTAACCTGTGTGACCTCGTTCTCCCACTCTCTTTGCTCTTCTTTTTTTTTCTTTAACCTTGACACGTAACTCGAGAATGTTAAGATGTATTTATTTTTTAAGACTAACCCCTCGGTACTCTCGCGACGATATAGTCTGATATTCTACGACAAGAGTAGAATCAAGGGGGATGAATTGTACAGATTTGCGGCGAGCGACGATTTATTTTCCGCACGAACCTCTGTACTGCGAGAGACGGGAGAGTCGAGCAGATTATCGGATTATTGTAGAAAACCATAGAAATATATTTTCCTCACGTGTACGTTGAGTCGCGCGGAAATAAACCGGATTGCGCGTACATTGCAGCACACTGAGAGAAAAATACCTGGGAATTTATCTGCGGGATATAATGCCTGTGTCTCTGCGAATTAAGGTTTATTTATGCGAAATAAACCTTCCTCCCGCGCGAATGCATTTTCAGATATTTTTCTTTCTCAGCGCAAAACAACGTCAACATTACACCGAGAAGAAATGCCTGAACATTTACTTGTGGGATTCATTTCTGCGAAATAAAGTTGATTTCTGCGGGATAAAGTCTATTCCTGCGAAATAAAGTTGATTTTTGTGAGGTAAAATTCACTTCTGTGAAATCCACTTTTCTCTTGCAGATATATTTTCAGGCATTTTTTTTCTTAGCGCAGCAACGGCGACATTACATCGAGGAGAAACACTTGAACATTTGCTTGTAGGATATAAAGTTGGTTTCTGCGGAAGGAAACCGACTTCTGCGAATAAACTTTATATCTCGCGAATAAATGTTCAAGTAACTTTTCCTCGGTGGTACCACAAGAGCACGAGTACCGGTGGATTAAAAATGTGCGCTGTTTTCCCTCGCTTGGACCCACGCTCTTATTTATTCGTCGCAATGGTGCGCGATCGGAACTCGCGCGATCGTCGTTTCGTATTCTCGATCGCGGAATCTCGTTGCTCAGTACAGGCGAACTGTGTGAGGGCGAGGGCGAAGTGGACGCCTCGCCCGTTCGTACATCTCAGCGATGAATCCTTTGCACTTTCGCTGACGACGTCTTGGCGGGGAGTCTTCACTTTAGAACGGAGCTCTATACGAAAGCTCCGTGACGTTTGAGATTCGGAAGATTGTACAGCGGTGTATCTCGGAGAGCGCGTCCAAGACGTCTCGATACTGAATTCGCAAAGGGTTGAAATCGCGGGGAAACGCTCGTCTGTATTTATGACCGCGCGCGCGCGTCGCGTGCTCGGCGCGCCAAGTGCGACTGCTCGATTCACGTCTCGCGTTCATGTTGGGGCCGAGCTCGGTGTCGGTTTGCGGATTGCAGCAAGCCTCTCGTCGCGGTTTGCGCCAAAAGAGCGCGGCGGGAGCGAGCGCGGAAACGGGCGTTCGCGAGTACGAATCGGACGTTCACATACACACACGGCGTGCCTTTTCTTCTCGTGTTAAGTCGGACGGCGAGCGATATTTTTCGAGGGCACGTCTTTCTTCTGAGGCGCAGCGGGCGAGGAGAGCGAAGTGGTGGCACGCGAAGTGTACGAAAGTAACGAAAACCATGTGATTTAGTCAGTAAGCGAAAACCCCCATTAGAATATAATCGCGCGATGCGCGGGCTGTGTTGCGCTGGCTTCATGACCCGCGAGACAGCCGCGGAGGAGCAGACAAATATATACACACACACACACACACACACACACAAGCGCGCACCGCGTACATAGAGATATATGTAACCCTAAACACACATGAAGAGTAAACATTGCTATATTATAATGTAATAATAATATTATATATATATATAAACATATATATATATATGTACATATATATATGTTATATATTGTCTACCGACAGAGCGAAGAAGTCTTTTTTTACGAGAATAATTTTATTTTTGAATGAAATACGAAATGAGAATAAAATTTCAATATATTAAATGTAATCAAGTTGTGCATGACTTTCTTACAAAATCCTGACCAACTTCTCCCTCTCGGCGATCCTGTCCAATTCAACGGCGAAATGAATATGAGACGCAGTTGTCCCGTCTTATCAGATCAGGCGTCGGGATTTTCCTCGCTCCGACACAGACGACATGGAATCTCGTTCAGTGCGTCACATCTGTGGAGGATAAACTCTGCTGCAAACTTCACCCCTTGCTCAGCGATTCCATTACGATAAATTAGCTAAGAATGAGGCAAATGGGGAAATCGACTGCTTATTATTTTGTTATTTATTTCCGAAAACTTCAACATTAGTATAAAAACATACAAATATTATAAAGACAATTATAATCTATTTTCAAGCTCTGTATTTCTTTCTTTATGGTATTCGTAGAAAATAAAAGTAAAAACTTCATTTACTATATATAGAAGAAAAAAACATTCCTGTTTGGAATACCTTTATTTTTTATATGTATTTTCAAATAAAATTACATAGCGTTACGCATAAAGTTATTTACAAGGGTATATTTTATAAGATTTGACAAAAATCCGTTTTTATTATTCAAAAATAATTTTCATTAGAGAAAGCACAAAATATTGGATTGCGAATACGTTTTTAAGTATGCCAAAAAAAATATCACCAAAATAATTATATCGTATATCTTATGTGAGATTATTACAATATTCAAATAAAATTATAAGATTTGTTTGATCCATTATAGTATCCTACAGGTTTCTCAATGGCTATTTTCGCAGCTCTAGTCTTTTATTCGAGACTTGACATACTAAGATTCTTAAGGCTCCTCGCCCCTCGCATTATCTATCTCTTTTTAATGATGTCAGAAACGAAAAAATGTTAAAAGTTCTTGCGAAATACGTTGAAATAAAAAGATATCTATAAAGTGACACTTGCAAACGGTTAAATAAATCTGTGAAATAGTTCGTGCATTTCTCTTTTGCTTTAATAATCAATAATTTGTCGTAAATTAACCTGAATAGAAATAGGCGAAGAAATAGGTTAAGAAGATGAATTGTATGTCACGTTAATTTACAACAAATTATTGATTGTTAAAGCAAAAGGGGAGTGCACGGAATATCTTGCAAATTTGTTTCATCGATTACAAGTGTTACTTTATGGATACATATTTTTATTTCAACGTATGTTGCAAAAATTTTTAGCATGTATTTTTTCGCTTCTGATGTCATTAAAAAGAGACAGACAATGTGAGGGGTCAGGAGCCTTAAGTTCAGATCAAAAGTAGGGCTAAAATTTCGACTTGAAATTATTGAACATCTTGGAAAGAATCGGCTTACGCGTTGCACAGTAAACTGTTCCAAGCACTGAACTCTATCAAGCTCTTGTCCGGTTCCTACGCGGTAGTCTTGCAACTAATGAAAGTGCATTAATATTAGACAATAATCAGGCGTATGTCTACGCAAACTGTACACAGATCCACTAGAGAACGGTTGCATTTCCGCTCGAGCGGCTGGAAAGCTACGTGGCGTCGGAGAGCGAAGTTGAATTCCGGCGCAGCAGAGGGTGCGTCCCTCCTCTCTGTCCGCGTTAATTATCGCAATTGACTAATTGGCTCAATTGGGAAAGTTCTTGGTACAAATTAAAATCGGCGAGCGTAGTTTTAAAAGTGTTCTAATCATTGGAACGACCTTTCATTCTGAGAATCTCTTTTTAACGAACGCGCCGGCCAGCGCTGATCCTCGTTTTATTTTCCTTTATTTCGGCTCGCGCCAGGTTTCACACTGGCAGCCGAATGCGAAGGCTGAAACGCGAAATTTCCGGCGGGTAATCGCCGTGAGCCACAGCCGTGTGTACGATTAACGAACCGGCGTGTTGCGTTCTTATTTGATAAAAGAATTATTTACCGTTACGTAATATTACGTAACGTCATACGCGAGCGTAAAAACGAGCGTGTTAAATCGCTGGCACGATGTGCTCGGTGATCGATGTGCCAGACGTGAAATACGCGTTGCCTCTTTTACGGTATCCACAAATTTGCAATGACAGCTAAGGATATACGATTTTGCGATATATCGCGAGCACTGCGATTTTATTTTCCTAATGCAATGCAATATGCAATTGGACTTTTATCGCAACATTGTACCTAAAATTCAAAATTACTCGTCATTTTAGTTAAGTATCTGTGCAAATATCGCGCAACAATCTATAATATTCTATATTATCTAATCTAAACTTACATTAGAGGCATGATGGAATTATCCCATTATAACAGCTTTAAAATGTTAAGTTGCATTATTTCTTTTTAAATATGATTTTTTATATATGATTTTAAATATGATTTTTATATATGTATATTTTTATATATGTTTTAGAAGATTACTAATATCGATTGTCATTAATATCTTAGTAAAAGAAGAAAATAAAAAAGTAGTCTTATTGTCTTATGATAAAAGTGTCGTCAGTAAATAATTAAAATTAATTAAACGTGAAATAACATATCCTTATATATTGCATGCCTTAATAAGTCGTTTTACAGACGTTTGAAAAATATTTATTCGAAAATAAACAAGTTTCGTAAAATATCTCCTATTTTACCCGGCGTAGAAGATATAATAAGATTAAGTGATGTTTTTAAGATAACATCACTTAACTTCATTACATGTTTTTATTTTTAAGTATTTCTTTACAGAAAAACTTGTGTTTTCTTATAGTGGACATTTCAAAGAATATTTTGATGTAATACAGAGAGAGAGAGAGAGAGAGAGAGAGGGGGAGAGAGAGAGAGAGAGTTGCTTTATTTAGTTGTAATATGATTAATATTTATTTAAATATTACGGTTCCCATCATGGCTCAGTTTTCCATATAATTAAAAGTCTCTTTGGCGATATAAAATCGCGCTTGCGATACAAAATTGCGCGTGATTTAAAATCATATATACAATACACGATTGTGACACGATCACATTTATTGCGATTCTCAAAAAAGATTACGTCGCGATACACAATTTCATAAATTGCATATTCCTGACGACATCTGCAAGCTTCTGTTCCGAAGCTTCGGTTAGACCGCGGTTTCACTTTTACTTGAAATATCAATTCACGCTTGCGCAAATTGGAAACGGACGACCGTGTGCTCGGGCATTATCCGTGCTTACTTTCATTAATTGTTACATCCATTAGGGACATTAACGAGAGGTTGCGCGTAACCTTTCTAAAATCGCATTGTCAGAGGCGTAATTATACTTGTCGAAGAGGAGCGGAGGAATTCCGCGTCGCGATATGAAACTTTCACATTTCCGGTGCTTCGTTCGCGTCTCGAAAGTCGTCTTGTCGTTAGCGCGTTATTGCGAAGCGAAGAGGAGGATTCATTGCGGCGAGCATTCGATGCCGCGATAGGCGCGCGGTATAAATCGAGTCACGTCGCGATACATTTTCTTAAATCCTGCATAGAGTTTTGTTCGATGAGAAAATCTGCCTTGAGGAAAGAAACGAACGGAAGGTACGAGTCGTGTACGTCGGAATTAAAATGTCGCTAGGAATGCTATTCTCTTCTCACTCTTTCGCGTAGCTTCTGGATTCTACGGCATAGAGAGGCACGTGTGTGCGTGTGTGCCGACGGTCGCGCAATTATCGCGCTTAAGATTACGACTGCTGGTCTTGTCCGTTAATAATTTGCGGTTATTTTTAGCCGGAAGGACACCCGTGAGCGTGTGAAACAAAGTGCACACCAAAGTTAATAATAAAAGAAGTTAAGTCCCGAATGAGTGCATTTTGTCGCTGTTTATTTTTGAGTTTTAAGCTTTAATCGGCACGCTGGGCACCTTCATCTGACACGCTGAGGTCGTTTTAGTTTTCGCTAATTTAAACTTCATAAAAACACCAATAATACTCCATAAAAATTATGAATATGCTCTGAAATCGGTGGAATATAAAATTACGTAAATAAATTATCGCAAATATTCACTTGAGCGTTTCATTTGATTAGAAATCAAAGTGTATGGTTAACAGAATCGTGGCGATTACCACATAGGAGAAGACTGCTTCTATTATGTTTGTAAACAATCAGTCACGACAATGAACTGTTTCAGAGGTTGTGACTTCGAAATTCTGAAATAAAGGACATCTAGTTCTATTAAAAGTAAAAAAAATCGCGAGTTTCGCAGAGAGGCCCGTTCTGCTTTTCGGCACGGTCTAAACAACGAGGAACACAGGAGATAAAAATTCAGAGGATGCGCCGCTCAGGTTTCGCGCGTGCGCGCCGAAGATATCGCCGCGTTATCAGCTCCGTTATCGCGGCCGTTATCGGTGCGCGCTTTGCTCCGTTTAGTATTGAAAGCGCCTTATCGTGCGGGGTAAAGTAAATAGCGACCCGTTCTGTCGATCTGCGTCCTTTATGTCGACTGTATTTTCCATGGGCACAAACGCTTTTCTCCTGTCTCCATCTCCTCTTCCTCGTTAACCTCTTCAGCAGCGATTTAAAATGACTGCGTGACTCCCTTCAGAGTAGGTTTGTTTTTAATAAACGTATCTAGATTAATTTTCTCTTCATTGTTATTTCTGTGGCGAGAATTTTGGAAGACAGAATACAAAATATATCTAACTTATATTAACTATGAGTTAAAAAGTATGTACTAGTTTAACTTGAAAAAGGGGGTAATTATCGACTATAACGGAGCACCCTCCAATGACCTCCACCTTGATATATATTATCAAGGACACTGTCCTGAGTGACAATCAAAAGGTTTTAGCCGGCGCTCATTGGTTGTTAAAAAATTATTAGCAAAAAAGTTGCATGTATGTAATGAATGTAATTTTTGGACATTGTATATAAATAAAAAATCGAATTTGTAACTTAAGAGGATGCCCACACACACAAACACAAACACACACACACACACACACAGAGACGCACACACAGCGCCTAAACGCGCGGTCGCCAGCCCGCCCGGGCATGTATTCCTATTATATATGCATGATTGTTATAATTTTGCAAAACTTCATAAAATAAAATGTAATTTTTCAACATTTTTCAACATCCTATATACAAAACATTTGAATTTGTAAATTAAGAAGATGCCTACTACACATACATAACTTATAATATCTTTTTTTTTAGTAAGTACTGCAATCTCGAACGACTAGCGGGGGGCTGCGCCCCCCGCACCGCCCCAACAACTAACCTAACCCAACCTATCGTCACATTAAGCGTCAGTCATTGTTCATTAAAGTGTTCAACTTTTGTGTTAATGTGACGATAGGTTGGGTTAGGTTAGTTTTGAGGGGGGGTGCGGGGGGCGCAGCCCCCCACTAGTTGTTCGATATTGCAGTTATTATTCGACATTGCTCGTTAACGGTACACAGTATCGAAAAACTATAATATATTTTTCAAACTTCTTTCATCAATAACTTTTTAAAAAACAATGAGCGCCGGCTGAAACCTTTTGATTGTCACTCAGGACAGTGTCCTTGATAATATATATCAAGGTGAAGGTCATTGCAGGGTGCTCCGTTATAGTCGATAATTACCAGAGTGTTTTCCGGTTACCCGGTAAATGTAATTTGGCTGCCCTTGGAATTGTAAGAATTACATGAATATAGATGCGCATAGGAGCGCACTCACAAGACTGCATCTCCTGTCCGTGCGAACAGGACAACATTTCGATGCTGCGACGAGGAGGAATCATCATTCCCATGGATCGCTGGCACGCGGTCGGCGCAGTTTTCCACGAGGTAACTCGACCCCGTTCTCCAATTGATCGATCTCTAATTAAAGCTCGCGATCGTGAGCATCGTGGCGATTACACCGACAGGATCGTCGGAGAGGCGAGTGAGGAGGCAATGCGAAAGAGTAGGGGAGCCAGAACCTTGATGCCAGCTTGGGGACGATCGTCGCTAAGGAGACGCGCGACGCTCCTCGTTCCTCTCTTTTCTTCTGATCTTTTCTTACCATTTACCTTGGCTTCGGTGGAATGTAAAAGACAAGTGGACGCGCGGCGGCGGCATATCCGCGGGCGCAGAGGCCTGTTTATTCGGACAGGAAGAACGTAATAACGCGCGGCTGCGAGTAACGACGCGACGCTAAGTCGGTCGGCAGACGTATTTCGTAAGGTGTCGGCGAAATTTGTCAACGTCTCACAATCGAGAAATCGTCGTAATCCGACGAGAACTTTTGTTCAGGTTCAGACCGGATATTATATAAGGATCCATCTGGGTAAATGTAAGTTTGCATTATTTGGACCTGATAACCAATTGAGGTTAACTTGATTAGGGCATGGGATAAATTTTGAGAGAGAATAAGCAGGAAGAAGCAGTTGGCGAAAGGTCCAAACTTGAATTGTCGAACTTTCTTTCCGGTGCGAGCACGTTTTATGGCTTATTTACAACACATGAAATAAGCTTGACGTAAGTTGGAGTAGGAAATAAAAATTTATCTCATTTACGTTTATGCTGCAGCTCCCTTATAATGAAAACACTTCTCTTAGAGAAAGAGACTATTTCTAATATAAGGAAGCTAGAGTATAACGTAAGCGAAATAAATTGTTTTTATTTCTTACTCTTCATTTTTACGGCGAGCTTACTCTGTGCATTGTAGACGAGCCTTTATGGCATTTTTATTTCACACGAACTTTGTAAATCACCTCTATTTTTTAAAATAGTATAATATATACGGAAAGAATTTTACGCTCAAAAAAGCATAACTTTATTCATAGTGGGGAATTTTGTTATATATGACCATAAAAGGATTTTTTTAAAACAAAGAGAAAAATATTCCAACAGCGTTATTCTTTCATTTCATATTTCAGAAACTAAAATATGCTACTGAAAAAATTGCCATGTTTCTGGCGAAATTTACTATGTTCTTCTTGGAAACATAATAAAATTAAAAATTCTTTTCAATTTTACTATGTTTCCAAAAAGGAGAAAAACTGTAATATTCTCTATCTGTATTATGGATATATAATATATTACGGTTTTATATGGCTAACTTTCGCACAAAAGACAGATATTCCTTTGCAAAAACTCTTTAACTTTTTAAATTGCCGAGGGAATGCATAAAAGTCTATTTACGTGTCTGTTTACGAGTTCATTTATATGTATAAGCTGTTCGCGAAGTTTGCCACAACTGCTTATCCTTCGCAGAGAAAAACGAGAAAGTCTGCAAAACTTGTGTGCCCGTAACTGTTTCTTGACAAACTACGGGAAGTGATTTTAGATTCTGCCAATCGTCACGGTGATCCATTGTTCTCTGTATACACCCAGCAAACACAATGTTACATGTAGCATGCTTGTTAGTTGCAATTTCCTACTCAACAATGTAACTGTTATATAACATATGTACTCTACAAGATGCCCCAGACTCTCTTCTGCAATTTTTATGGGAACAAATTGAGACGAACACAAAGGTCTCATACCGTTTTGCGATATTCACAATCAATTTTGAGATATCGTGATTATGCGATATGCTAGCAAAATCTTTTCGTTATTATATGGACAGCAAAAAGATTTGCTAAGAGTACTAATCACTATTTGCTGGACATAATTTTCTGAATCTACAAATTATTTATCTATAAGAACCATGATGGATTTATATAAGTAGTTGCAGTTTTGTTCCGATAGCAAATAAATTTGTTCAGGATACATTATTTTGCATTAATAGCAAATTAACGTGATTCTTAGGACAAATACATTTAACAAATTTTTTCTATCCTGGCAACAAAACTACTGCTCTGATAACGAATAATTTGTAAAATTAGTTAAATCAACTAAATTTTTTTGATGTCACTATGCAGTAGCAACGACGACTTTGCTAAAAGAGCAAAATTATTTTTCTCTGTGTGGTAGTAATGCCGTTATATTTATATATTAAGTATTCAAACTGAACGAAAAAGTCCTCTATTATTTTGCAAACGACAACATAGATTTTCAGATATTAATTAAAGAAGCTTTGGTCGCGCACAATCGTGTAATAATTTTATTTCATTAATAATTAAAAATCTACGTGGTTACTTGCAAAATGATTAAGGGCTTTTTTGTTCAATTTGATCTAATACAAACACACAACAGCACACGTTGCCACTGCACGCAAAAAAAGAACTAGCTTCCAGAGCTGAAAAATAACTGTGGCAGATAAGATGTGTCACTGAAATAGGGACAGCTAATGTCGATACTATCGAAGCTAAATTTATTAAACTTAGGCGCTACAGCGAGAAATATTAGCTGCTAGAAATAAATGACTGTAACAAATGATTGTAGCTGTACGGCAAACTTCTTTAATATATGCATACGATAAGAAATTTAGGAATAACTGCCATTTTCTTAGCTACTTGAAATAGTGTGCATTTTTAATGTCACCTAATATATTTGTATTTCATAGCGAATGCATCTTAGCTGTCACAGCCAATTCTTAATAGTGACAGCTAAACGATTAGCCTTGTGACTAAGTTTGAATCAGCTACCGCGGTTTAGCTGATATTACTAAATCATTTTTTTGCGTGTACAGCTCACCTACCATATCGCGCGTGATCATTCACTGATCTTCCTTAATTAATATCTCGACTATTATTGCAGGTATCGCAAAACGGTATGAGACTTTTATGTTGACCTCAATCCGTGTTCCCACAAAAATTGCGGAGGTGAATCAGAGAAACTCTGTATATCAGTTACATTGTTGAGTAGGAAATTATAACAGATTACATGTTACATGTAACATTGTGTTTGCTGAGCATCATTTAAAATAATTGCAAAATGATATGGTATTAATATCGCGGATATGGCAGCGGTAACGTTGCCATATTATTATACGAGTCATTATCGACAAATGTCCTTTTTAAATATTAAAACGAAACAAGCGCCTCATTGACTCTGGATGTCGAATATATTTCGCGAATGAGGCTGACCTTCGATCGTCGCTCGACGATTTTGATTATTGAGGTGATTAATTGCGCAATTAACGGCATGGTAATTTATACGCATGGAGAAATGTCAACGTTATCATTCGGCAATATCAAGAGCTGATATTTAGCTTATTTATATACAAGAAAGGCCAATTTTTATTCGAGACGATATTTAATGTGATTAATCGAGCGATCGATTCTGTATGATAAACAGATGATTATTATCACAGTTGCTCGACGCCAGGCGCTTTGTACAAATGCAGTTTCGTAGTTTGGTGGAATCGCGTCTTTATAATTGATCATGCAGAAATCTCCGATTATGATTCGCGTATCAGCTCGCTGGTTGCCGGATGATCGTTAATGGTACAAAGAAATAATTACAATATATCCCGATAAATTTTTGTTTCTATGTATTCGAAATTTTGCTTTCTACATGGAAAAAAGAATTCTGTTGGTACAACCGAATTTTCGGTTGCTCAGGAATCAAACGAAAACTCGGCTGTAGGAACAGAAAAATTCTTTATGAGACTTCTGTATAGTCAATTGTTCTCAGTTGCCTCAACCGAGTTCTAATATCGTTGAATGTTCAGACGAATATTTTCGATTGCGACAACAGAAATATTAGTTTTCATAACAGAGATATCGCTTCTGATCATCTAATTTTCAATTAGTTCCTATTTGGTTGCACCAACTGAAATTTTTCTTGCGTGTACCTAGTTATTTAGTTATATGCTTATTCTATATTTTATATTTATATACAAAATATCTATCTACGGCATTATTTCATGCGTGACTTTCGCGACAACTTGGGTGACTTTCGTGACAAGGAAGAAAGAGCAGCAATTCTGGATTGCCAATGCCACACATAAAAAAATACTCTCTGCATTAAATTGTTTACTTGTTTCAAATACTTCGTTTACTTGCTTATTTGTTTCAAGTATTGAGGTTTATGTATCTGCACATCCATTGTAAGTTTATCTCAAGTTTATTAAAAAACAAATCAAAGTCGAATTTATTAAAAAATACTCTAAATCCTAGCAAGTTTCAGTATTTCAATCAAGAGAATTAAATTAAAAGAGAAATTTAGTTTACTTATTGCATAGAGTCGATCCAATTTTTTATGTACACAACAAAGAGTTTTTTTCTTTAATAAAGATTATTATTGTTATAAAAATTGTGTTTGGGATATTGTCTCGATATTCTTCGCATTCCAGGAAACTATTTAAAATTTTGTTTAATTTTTGGAGAGGACAATGTCCACCGAATTTTCGGAATTATGTCATTCGATTGATCGCGCGTGCGCGCGGGTTTTCCTTTCGAGAACAGTCGATATGGGCGAACTTCATTCGCGGCGTCTCTACGCTCTTGTGTCGCGCGCTTCGCATCAAAGGCGCGTAGAAACGACGGACGCCGTTTCGCAACACAGACACATTGTATATTTATAGATTTTCCACGTAATTGTGTGGTATTCCTGCGCATTCCTTGTCCTCAACAGGACGACGCCACGTCGGATCGCGGCGGTTTATGCACGCGCTTAGATACGCCGAGGGAATCGCGATTGCAGGCGGTTATCACTTTCCTCAAAGAATACAGAGGCCCTCGCACGCCGCGGTATGTAGAACGGATTTCGCTTTATCGCCGAGAGTTCCCGGAGCATTCGGCCACAATGCAGAAAAGTGCAGCGCGACAACGATACTTTCTCGCGATCGCCTGATCGATACAGTCTGAGTTCTCGCCAGAAATTGATAACTTAGTGTAAACACAGATTACTTAGTTTAAGATTTTAGATTAAAGTATTGACCTTTCTTTGATCTAACTTAGATTACAATCTTGTGTACTTGGGTGACTTTCGTGACAAGGAAGAAAGAGCAGTAATTTTGGATCGCCAATGCCGCACATAGAAAAATACTCACTGCACTCAAGTAAATTATTTACTTTTGTTTCAAGTAAATTATTTGTATTTCGTTTACTTGTTTATTTGTTTCAAGTATTTCACAGGTTTATGTATCTGCCCATCCATCGTAAATTCTTCTCAAGTTTATTAAAAAAAACAAATCAAAGTCAAATTAAAAAAAATATTCTAAATCTCTTAGTAAATTTTAGCATTTGAATCAAGAGAATTAAATTGAAAGGGAAATTTGGTTTGTTTACTGCGTAGAGTCGAACCAATTCTTTCTTCAATGAAGTTTTACAATATTCTTGTAAAGAAAATTTTATGAATTTAAGTACTTTTTTATGAGTTTTTCCAGAATTTGTGGAGTTTAAGTATATATATTAAGAATATATTTAGTATATATTAAGAATATATTAAGAATATATTAAGAATATATTAAGTATATATTTTAAGAAATATTATTAAAAAATATTTTCGTTGAAGGTAATCATTACTTGAAAGAAGAAGAATAAACTGAGTAATTGCTTATTAGAATGATATTTTTCTCTTTATATGTGTGTGTGTGTGTTGTGCGCACACTCGCATGTGTGTAGTGGCAGTTGGTTCGTTATTACCAATAGTGGAGTAATTTTGACTCCCTTAATTACTTTTTCTTCCGCTGTTTTAACGTTTTCATTTTTTCCCGGAATGAAAGTTAAGTCATACCAATCGCAAAAATAACTGTTATTAAATTGCCACTCGACGGTTGTAGGTCAAGATGGCTAAAATTAACAATCTGAGATTGAGAAAAAGTACGGCACGGAACGACGTGAAAGTTTGCGTACAGAGTAGATAAAAAAAGAATTCCTTATCTTTCGTAAGATAATATTACATAGGAAAGAGAAATGTCACTCGTGGAGTATCGAGATTAAGCACCGGCTCGATGCAGAAACTGAGTCGCAATTAGGGATGTGCGATTCATGAAATTGTGTATCGTGATGCGATCTTTTTGAAGAATTGCAATAAATGCGATATATCTCATCACAATTTTGTATCGTGATTTTTGAATAAGGCAATTTGGGGCATGATGGAAACCGTAATATTTAAATAAATGTCAAACATATTAAAAGTAAATAAATCAACTCTCTCCTCATACAGCATCAAAATATTCTTTCAAATGTCCATTATAAGAAAACACAAGTTTTATTGTGAAATAGTTAAAAATGAAAGCATATGATAAATGAGTGATTTTGAATTGCAGACGCGATCTTGTGACAAAGGTCCAATCGCATTGCGATTCAAGACAGGAAAATCGCAGTACTTGCGATATATCGCGCAAAATCGCATATCGCCTAGTCGCGTTCGCTCTAAGAGCGACGTTGTCGCAAATCAATGCGCGAAGCGCAATTCCGCACGGGATTCTGCGAATCTCCGCTGAAAACGGATGGCCCCAGGCGAAGGTCGCGAGAGCACCGCCGCCTCAGAAGTCATCTAGATCTCCTTAAGAGAGCCGATCCGACAGCGCGATGGGGAAAAATGCGAGGCCGCATACGTCGGTGCGTCCGTATGGAGTTACAAATGCGCGAAACCGCGACGGCGAACGCGCGATTATCGCGAATTCCGCACCACCGCGCTGTGTCTCATTATGGCGTCCTCAGCGCGCGTCCTTCAATTAGTCAGTCGTAGTTCAGCATGCGGAACTGTGTGCGTGTGTGCGCGCGCGCGCGCGAGAGTGCGTTCTATTCATCTAATTGCCCGCGCGAATAATCGTCTAATTAATGACGATCGAATAATCCAGCAGATAGTGCGGCGAACTTGTCGCTTTGTTTAAATAATGTTGCGAGAGCCGGCGTGACTCATTACGACTCCAACACAACGAGGCTTCCTGAGGATCTCTTCGGTCACTCGCGGAACTCTGCTTGCGTGAACATCGCGGGGATGTTTGTTCGCATTGTTTAGGCACGTTGCGCGGTGTTATTCAAGTTTCAGGATTTGTCTATCACCACAGAGACAAGATAGGAGGATAATTATGCGGAGAATTATTACATTTGTTCTCATGACGTATTATATTCGATTGTCTCTCATACTTGCGTGTTGGTTAAGCCGTTGGTTAAAGCCGTATTTACCACACTTTGGCAAAATATTACCGCGTGTGTATCTCCTTTGCTCTGCTTAGCCCCGCTTAGCCCCGGGCGATTTATCGAGACGATGCAATCGCGATTTATGATACTCGATATCGCTTGATGTTGTTTTATCTGCGTGATCCTGTTGTGGGTAAATTCAGGGGAGAACACGCTCGCGTATTTCAATTTACGCGTCGCCGCTGTTACGCAACGTTATAAAAGCCGTGCCGTGTTCCCGGTGTTATCTTGATTTTTGTATTTTAAGTGGCTTATCTCGATCCGCCGCTCTCTGCTATTAAGCGACGCGACGCGTGGGATAATAGATTTCATCTGTTTACTCGTTGCACAATATACCCGCCGATGAAGTCTGCACTCTTTTACCAGCCAGATTCGAGATATATTTAATTATCGATACACGTGATTTTAATGCTTTCCCTATATATAAATTATATATATATAACTTATATACATTATATACAGGGTATAGCAAAAGTACCGGAACACCTCAATATTTCAGAAACTAAGTATTTTGGAAAGAAATGTTTCAGATAAAAATTTTATAGTTTAAAAAGATCTATTTACTGGTCTTATCAATTTGACCTTAGATGGCGTCGCCAAGGTCAGGATAAGGTCAACTTTGCTTTTTAAATAGAAACATGTATTTTTTATTATGGAATGTAATTCTACGTAAAGAAACAAACAACTTTTGTTTGAAAAATTTTTTTATACGACCTCTATTTTCTAAGATATTTACGGAAATATTTACAAAATTATTGATTTCAATAATTTTTTACTCGAATTCTATCAACTTTACCGAAAAATATCAAGAGATGAAAATTGTTTATTTTATTCTCATAGAGGTTTGAGAATTTTTTCAGAATTTTGTGTTAACTTTTTAGTACTTCAAGAAAATGCAAGAAAATGCAGTATTAAAAAGTTAATACAAAATTCTGAAAAAATTCTCAGAGTTCTATGAGAACAAAATAAATTTTCATCTCTTGATATTTTTCACGAAGCTTAAGAATTATAGTTTTTAAGCCTAGTATAACTCAGAACAAAAAGATCTCGGTTGGAACAAGAAAGGAAGCGTATGTTTACTCTTGACGTCGAATACTGTCAAATCGATTTTTTTACGAATTTTCGGAGAACGAATGATCTTATGAGTCTCATACTCTAGAACTATAATTCTTAAGCCTAGAACAACTCAGAACAAAAAGATCTCGGTTGGAACAAGAAAAATAATATAAGTTTACTCTTTGTCCGATAGACTGTTTGTCAAAAAACTTTTTTTTAATTTTTCGGGCTTATAATTAAACTTATTAATTTGTGCTTTTGGAACAATGTTTGGAACAACTAGAACAATCTATATCGGTATCGGAATGCTTTATTTTCAAAAATGGGGTGCCAGCTCAAAAACATTTTTTTCATTTTTTGGACTTATAATTCAACTTACGGATTTGTCCTTTTGGAACAATGTTTGGAACAACTAGAACAATCTATTGCGGTATCAAAATGTTCGATTTTCGAAAAGTGGGGTGCCAGCTCAAAAAATCATTTTTTTTGTTTTATTCGAAAACCGTTTCGAATGAAACAATATCACTTTGGAACAATGTGGTACAAAGTCAGAACAATCTGGAATAACTTTCAAAATTATAAATTTCAAAAAGTGGGGTGCCAACTTCATACACTCGTTTAGAGCGGATTAGACGACGATGATGCGGATCGCGAGCAGCAATGTGCCGACGGCGCGTCGCGGTTGATCCGCGCGCAGAATCCGACTGTGAAAAGTTTCGCCTTATCTCTCGTTCCTGACATTGTTATCGCGATGTGTCACTGCTGCGGCTGTTGGGCGCGGGAAAACGTGCCGGGATAAGTAGGCCAAACCGGAGCGGCGATGCTTTGTGATGCAGATAAGTCGGGGCAGCGCTAATATAACGCGACGGCGAGCGTCGACGCGCCGTTCGCACGCGGGCACGCGCGACGTCGAGCGGAATGCGCGCGTAAACAAAGAGCGCGCGCGTGAGACAAAGAGAGCCCGGGATCGACTCCTCGTGCCAGACGCTCGTACTCGATGCCAACTGGGGATGCGCGATTTACGAAATTGTACTGAGAGAAAAATGCATGATAATTGGAACTATAAACACATAGTAAAAAAAAATATAGTGAGGAATACCATAAAGTCAGTAAGCGTTACCATAATTGTGGTAAAGATCCTAATATAAGTATGGTTAGACCAACCATAACAATTTTTTACTCTGATTTATGATGATGTGAAACATAAATATAGTTGAGTTACACATATGAAATAGTACGATGAATTAACTATTTTATATAGTCAACGCAACTGTATTTAATCGCAAAAAATAGTAAATGTGTCTATATTTTTACCATTTATTTTACTATATACACATGTTAAAAACGACAAAAAAAAATAATTAAACACATAACTATCCTAAATAGCGAGTATAAATAGATGCATGATAAATTTTACTATATTTATAACTGCCAATTTACCATAAATGTAGTAAGGAGATCTCTATTGGATGAGCCTATATATATTAAGTTAAATATAAAAAATAATATGTGAGCGTAGCATGGCAGACAGCACACTGGACTATCATGCATAAAGGTCCCGGATTCGATCCCCAGCAGAGCCGAAAATTTTTCATGCATCACAGGCATATGAAAAGAAAGATCAACCACCACACGCTCGGACCGTAGCAAATAGGACTGGAAGAAGAGGAAGAAATAATAACGTTACTACTAAAATATTGGTACAGTTTCGCACACAACTATTGCGCATGTTAAAATCGTATTTTTAAATGTTTCTTGTAACAATATTTTATGGTAAATTTTAATATACCAATATTCCATGTTATTTTATGACAGCTATATATGGTATGGTTATGTGGACTATATTTTATGGTTACCTTTACTATAAATTGTATGTTTACGTTTAACTATAAAAATATGGTTGACGCCAAAATTAACTGTAAAATATAATGAGATTATAGTTAATTCAACTATTTTTTTTCTATCAGTGTGTGTATCGCGATCCTTTTTAACCCTACAGTCGTTGCATGGGATCTTTAAGAGAATATTATATCCAAAGCAGTCTTTTCTTATATTTTACATGAATCCAAAAACCTAATTAAACAAAGAAAATATCTAAGTTCTTAACATAAAAGATATAAAATAATTTTTTATATTGGGGTCTCTCAAGATTCCATGTGTCGACTCGTGTTCGAAAAGTAGCGTGACGACTGTAGGATTAAGGATCCCAGTGAACGCGACGTATCGCATCACAATTGTTTATAAATATGATTTTAAGTCGCACGCGATTGGTAGTGTGATTTTGAAATTTGTATCGCTGACGCGATTTTTAATCATAAAGGAACCTTAACGGGGAACTGTAATGTTTGATTAAATGTTAAACATATTAAAAATAAATAAAACAACTCTCTCTTCGTACTGCATCAAAATATTCTTTGAAATGTCCACTATAAGAAAACACAAGTTTTATTATGAATGAATTATTAAAAATGAAATAAGTCCTAAGAAAAATAAATAAGTAACAATGAAGTTAAATGGTGTTTCCTTAAAAATATCTAACCTCATTATGCTTTTACGGCGGGGCAAAATGACAGACACTTTACAAAACTTATTTATTTAAAAATAAATTTTATTTAAAACGTTTTTAAAAGCGATTTAATTAAGACATGCAATATGTTATTTTACGTTTAATTTGACCTATGTTTAAGATTCTATGTTTAAATTTAACACAAAAGTGCTTTGCGCCAATGTTTAATTGATCTATACGAAGCGAATAATCGAGTGCTTCACGCGAATCTTCCTGTTTTATTTCCCATTCCGTTATTTAGAATTTGATATCCGGTTCTCCACAAAGCCGCAGCTTTCCCGCGAAAGTCAAGTCACGAATTGGCGAACCGCGAAAATGCCACATACGCGTCATCGTCATTGGTCTTGCGCAATATTTGACGAGTCTCTGGGCCGTCTGCCAATTGCGGCCTAACTTAACGCACATTGCGGATAAAGCGGCCACGAGGACAACGATGTGAATCACGAACTGGCGTCAAATGATTGTGACCACAATGTGGTGGTCCAACAGCAAAAACCAGAGAAGAAAAGGAAATCTTTCTCTCGAACAGAAAGTACCCGTTCGAGCAACACGAGTATGCATTTTTTACTTATATATAATACTTCTTATATTTTTCTCTTTTCTCTTCAACCATGTAAATATCTCCCTGATCTAAAAAAGAGAAAAGGAAAAAATTAGTTGAAAATGTTTACAAAATGTTAAAGACAAAAACGAACAAACCAAACAATTCTGTATACCGAGAAGGTCTTAAATATAAAAAATGAAAAAAAAACAGAGTCAACATATTTTGACTCTAAATAACAACAATAAATATCAACAATAAATTAAAAAAATATATAAACAATTTTTATCTCGAGTACAAGTTTTAGTAGTTAACAAATACCTCATTACCTGTCAAGATTTGGTACTAAACTTCCAGAATCTAGTTTGATCACATAAATGTATAGTTCAAGCAACTGAATCATGGATTTGACAAGTAAACCTATCAAAAAATTACACTCTGATTTTTTTTTAATTTGGCATAAATGTAGAAGTACAAACAATATTTAGGTCATGTTTTTTCATTTTAACCCACTTTGAATTTCACGGGCAGTTTAAGCTTTTCAATGCTTACTTCTATTATCAACAAGTACAACAAAAATGCATAAGAAATAAAATTGAATACAAGATATAAGTGTTTTTGATTATGAATATGAAGTCAAATGTGTAAAATTATTTGTATAAATAATAAAATATTTAAAGAAAACAAAAAAAAGTTGAAAAAGTTGAAAAAAATTATACAAATAATTTCTCGGCTTGGCCGAGATTCGAACCATTTTTGACTAATTTAACACAGATTTGAAATATTTCGGTTGGAATCTCGAGTGTATGAAGTTGGCACTCCATTTTTTGAAATTTATAATTTTGAAAGTTGTTCCAGATTGTTCTGACTTTGTACCACATTGTTCCAAAGTGATATTGCTTCATTCGAAACGGTTTTCGAATAAAACAAAAAAAATGATTTTTTGAACTGGCACCCCACTTTTCGAAAATCGAACATTCTGATACCGCAATAGATTGTTCTAGTTGTTCCAAACATTGTTCCAAAAAGACAAATCCGTAAGTTGAATTATAAGTCCAAAAAATGAAAAAAATGTTTTTGACCTGACACCCCATTTTTTGAAAATAAAGCATTCCGATACCGATATAGATTGTTCTAGTTGTTCCAAACATTGTTCCAAAAGCACAAATCAATAAGTTTAATTATAAGCCCGAAAAATTAAAAAAAAGTTTTTTGACAAACAGTCTATCGGACAAAGAGTAAACTTATACTATCTTTCTTGTTCCAACCGAGATCTTTTTGTTCTGAGTTGTGCTAGTCTTAAGAATTATAGTTTTAGAGTATGAGACTCGTAGCGTCATCCGTTCTTTGAAAATTTGTAAAAAAATCGATTTGACAGCATCCGACGTCAAGAGAAAACACTTGCTTCCTTTCTTGTTCCAACTGAGAACTTTTTGTTCTGAATTATACTAGGCTTAAACGACGAAGCAATTTCACTTTATTTTGTCATGACATTTTGTAATTATTTCCGCCAATTTTCCTATAATAAAGATTAATTTTTGTAAGAAATCATCTTTTTCTTGAATTTTTGTCACCTCAGAAATATATTTCAATCATCCTTATTTTCAATCATCCAAATAATTATACTTTTTTAAATCAGTATATAGAACTTTTTTTTTTAAGAAAATAGTTTCATCTAAAAAAACCTGAAAATATTTTTGTTAATTTTAATATGTTATTAAGTTATGAATTTTTTTTACGAAATTACATTTTTTGTCGATTTCGGCAAATTTAAATTGTTATTGCAAAAAATTGTTAATAAATGACTAAAGTAACTATTGGAACATAAAATATAATCTCTCTAGAGTATCCCAGTATTTTTTCAGATTTTTTAGATAAGTTTAACTAAAAAATGTTACAGGACTTAAAGAGGTCACCGTGCAAATGGCGTTAGTAAAAAACATAATGCGGAGGGTTAAAAATATTTTATGT
>NW_022639465.1:62170-65883 GCF_010583005.1 Odontomachus brunneus
AAAAACTTTTTTTTAATTTTTCGGGCTTATAATTAAACTTATTGATTTGTGCTTTTGGAACAATGTTTGGAACAACTAGAACAATCTATATCGGTATCGGAATGCTTTATTTTCAAAAAATGGGGTGCCAGGTCAAAAACATTTTTTTCATTTTTTGGACTTATAATTCAACTTACGGATTTGTCCTTTTGGAACAATGTTTGGAACAACTAGAACAATCTATTGCGGTATCAGAATGTTCGATTTTCGAAAAGTGGGGTGCCGGCTCAAAAAATCATTTTTTTTGTTTTATTCGAAAACCGTTTCGAATGAAGCAATATCACTTTGGAACAATGTGGTACAAAGTCAGAACAATCTGGAACAACTTTTAAAATTATAAATTTCAAAAAGTGGAGTGCCAACTTCATACACTCTGGAATCTCGGCTAAAGAAATTTAAAATGGTTTGCGTCTCAATTATGCTGCTTTTGTTGAAACCACTACTATAACTATAACTTATATTATAAAAATATCTTATATTCAATTTTATTTCTTATGCATTTTCGTTGTACTTGTTGATGATAAGAATGAGAACATTAAAAAGCTATAAACTGCCAGTGAAACTTAAAGTGGGCCAAAATGAAAAAATAAGACTTAAATATTTTTTACTTTATATACATATATTTGCACTTCTGCATTTGTGCCAAATTAGAAAGAAATCGGAGTGTGTATCTTTTGAGTAAGTTTATTTTTTTTGTGAGATCTATACATTAACTTTATACAACTAAATTATTTTCTAATTATCACTTTATGTTTGGCCCGCATTGTTTGACTTTAACAACTACCAAATTGTGGTACTCTTGTTACGAAATCCTTCTTTCAGTTTGTTAGGGTCTTTTAATCCCTTAATTAACGCGGTCTCACCATAAGTTGACGAAATAATACATAAGTTGGCGGAAGTACAATGTGGCGGATCGGTGAATGGCGCTTTATCGGGGATATCGCTAAACTGGAACTCTTTATATTCGTGCACTGCGCAGATTAGCATAAGAAAATTGGAGTTGCCTACTTTTGTATTTTTCGGCCGCAAGCCTTGCGTCGGCGTACGGACGCCATTATACAAGTCGGGTCGCATTTACATCGGAATGATGTTTTCTCCAGTCAGGTACCGCGTGGCCGGATGCACCTTTTAAATGCGCACGAGAAAGCCACTGTTCACAGCGATGTTCTTCGATCCCGAATTCGTCGACCATCTCAATGGCCGTCGTTGATGGGAGTTCGGAATTTGTTGCGCTACGTGACGATCGTCACGGATGCATCCGCTTGCCAATACCGGTCGACTGGCCTTCGGCGAGTGCAATTTGCGCAAATGTATATATATCCAGACGATAATGAACCGTTATTTTATTAATCGGCTAAAGTCGGGGGTTGGAATCGGAAACAGAACCAGTCAGAAAATTCTTACAAGTGTCAGTAACTCTTTGCTGAATATCTTACCAGCAAATTTCTGACACCGCAATTCTATTTTTCACTCCTTCTCAATTAATTATAATTAAATTCTTTTATTACTTATTCTTAATTCTTAATTATTAATTATTAATTAAACATATTAGATAAATGAACATGGGTAATAATACGTATAGTCATCCAGCAATGACTCTTTTTAGACAGACAGATTACAGCAACTTTATTAGTACGTTGCATCTCTTGTGAGCAGTTCATATGGCATTCATATTTAATGCATAGAATGACAAAAGAAATACAAAAAAAAAATGATCAAAATTTAGTCAAAGCAATATGTCATGCAAAATGTAATACGAAAATTTGAGTTTTCTGGATTTAACATATCTGAGTTTAAAATCTAACTTTTAATAAATTTGTTGCTACATTAGTATAACAAAAAATTTATTATATAGTTATAATGAGTATAACAATATAATTGCAATAAATTTAAAGCAGTATAAGTATAATTGCAATAAATTTAAAGATTAATTCAATATAGTACATTTGTCTCATAAATACAGTTAAAATAATTCCATCATAAAGTTTCCATCATCTGTTATCTTACGTTATGATAATCATGCAGATCTTTCAGTTATTAGCCTATTATTCTTGCTGGTTAAGAATGTTTGGTTTACCTTCGAGTCTTCAGTACCTTTTGTAAGGCTACGACATATTTCTCCGCAATATGTGTTGATATAAACAAAAACATAGAAAACAATTGCGCGACTATAATCTCCTTCGGAACCTTTCAGAGTGGAGAATGCTACCTTTTAGTCCCTGACTTTGTACTTCATATCCACATAATTGGTCTGGTTTTAAAGTTACTCCTCAGCGCATTGAGAGTCTTCGAAAGGTAAAGTGTTTCTTTTGTCAGATGTAAACTCATATAACGATCCGCTGTTAGCTTTGTACGCCGACGCCTTAACGCTCCGTCGAAGATTTTACGAAGCCAAGCCGAAGAAAGGAGCTACAGAAAAAGGGGGCGAGCTAAGAATGCGTGTTACCGGCCATAC
Source organism: Odontomachus brunneus (assembly GCF_010583005.1). Classification (NCBI taxonomy): domain Eukaryota; kingdom Metazoa; phylum Arthropoda; class Insecta; order Hymenoptera; family Formicidae; genus Odontomachus; species Odontomachus brunneus. The sequence continues at coordinate 64,665 of NW_022639465.1, forward strand.
GAGAGCTTAGAACGAGGAAGTGGTTCCAGCAGGATATTTGGCGGTTTTGCTTTTCTCTTTTTTTTTTTATCACTCGCATTCCGGGCGAGTCCAACAACCACAGACCTGGAAGGGTCCGAATAGCCTTGCCGACTTCCTCGAATTGGGTCTCCTCGTCGAGGCTCGCGTCCCAATTCATCGAATCCCAATATGCTTGGCTAGATAAGCCAATCGTGAAGGGACTGTGAAAAAAAATTGAACTCCCAATTCTATAATCTCTTTACTATTCTTTTACGATTTTGCACGTTCATAGTCCCTTTTTATTGTCAAAAAGGGCAACTGAAGACAGTTTCTTTAATCTTTGAGTTCACATTTTAGACCCATTCAACTCAAAGGATCATTTTTTTGTTTACTACAAAAGACCATAAATGAAAGAAACTAGTCTCAGGTAGAATCGACAAAGATAAAAAAGGTTACATTTGTCATTTGGAGAAGGTTAGAACAAGTGAACATTGCGTGTTGCTTCTTCACAATTTTCGTCTATTCAAAAACACAAAAAAAGAAAAACGTTTTACAATATTTTGTAAACTAACGATAGTCTCGTATTTTTATGAGGACTCTTAAAATATTCCTAAATTATTATTAAGTCCTTCAATTTTACGATTTTAATTGTATAATATATTTAATACAATATACTATATATATAGTCAAATTGTATAATAAATATAATTTAATTACATATATATAATTAAATTATATATAATTATATAATATTTAATTACATATATATAATTACATATATTATAATTAAAAAGTAAAACAATATTTTATAAAATAGAATATATTATAATTTAACATAATAACAATTTAATATAATTGAATCATATTTAATATAATTTAGTAATGATATAATATATATTTATCTCTCTCCGATAAGTTGACGATATCATTGACATGCATCTATAAGTACACTTATGACGTGATCTGTGACGTTTATCTGTATGTTTATATTTAATTATAGAGATTAAGCTCTTCCGTCTCTTATACAATGTTATACGTCTACTGGACATTTAACAGAAGTATTCAACCGAAGTCCACCGGATTTGTAGATCATTTCGTGCTACGTGACATGGTTGAAACCACCATCCGTGGAAACAACGTAGCATTTCGTGGCTTATCCAAGAAACCGAGCGAGATAAACATTTCCTTTTTCTTCTTTTTTCTTTCCCTCCCCCCCCCC
>NW_022639465.1:66052-77535 GCF_010583005.1 Odontomachus brunneus
TTTTTCTTCCCCCCCCCCCCCCCCTCTCTCTCTCTCTCGTCGGTTTCCTTGTTTTATAATCAGCGCGACGAGCATATCTCGCCGCGGCCTTCGAACTATTCCCTTATCGTAATCCTCGATATATACCCAGCCTCGTATAATCTGTATCTTCGTCAGCAATTCTAAAACAAAAACGATCGAGAGCTGCGCTCGGTCGGCCGGTACGCAACACTTTATCTAATATAAACTTTGATTCTCTTTGTCGCCGAGAAGAGAGCGAGCGGTCGATTGCAAAACTTCCTCTCTCGAAATAGACCCTCCTCGCGGTCTTTCCGGTTTCCATTCGGCTCTACGGCGATGTCTACCGCTTTGTGCGTTACATATTAACCGTGAGCCTCTGTCTTTTGAGTTTATCTCAGGTATACACCGACGTGCGCGGGAAGAAGAGAGGACTTTCTCTCACAACCACCTTGTGTCACTCTTTAGCACACTTCCCCTCATCCCCCTCTGCTCGCTATCCGGCCGCTCGCCTCGCTCTCCTGTGTCTCTCTTTTTCCTCTTCGCCGTCTCTTCTTTTTCTTTCCTCCTTTTTCTCCGTCAGCTCCGTCGTTCCCTCGCGGGAGCGGTGCTTAATTCAAGCCTCCTCCGCATCGCTGTTTATTTGCGCTTTTTAACTGGAAAGTCCTCCGCTATGCACAATACCGCGAACGACCCTCCAAGAGTATTCCGGGAGTCTCCTCTGAAAATATTCGGGATGCAATCGTGCGTGCGTCGTAAGTGGATAATCTGTTGTGCGCGTCGATGACGGTACGCCGTCATTTCTCTTCTCTTTCTTTTTAGTGAAAAATAATGTTGGTTCAGTATTGCGAAATTTAACTGTTTACTGCGAAAACTTTGGTAAACCTCAGTTATTAGTTAAGAAAATTCATAGAAACACACAATGACAATTCGGTGATCTCGTACGACTAATCAGGGATCAGCTGATCAAGGATTGATTTATGATCTCGGCAATGATCTCGTATAATCTGAAGATACCAAAACAGTGCAAGCAGAAAATGTCCAAACCAAACAAATGAATAGATGTATATATGATGTAAATTTGGCAGCAACTTCACTGGTCAATTTATAATTAAGGAACATCTTTATGAATGCTTCATATGGCACTTATATTTGTCATAATATATACTACATAATGACAGTCATAATGGCACTTATATTTAATCACTGTAATCTAATATACGAGTGAATTATTGATTCTCGAAAGCAAAGTCTCATTGGTTATCCCGATAGACTTTCATGATTATCGTAAGGCAGTCGATGATGGAAACTTTATATTTCAATTACATTTATGAAGTGAAAATATATTGTGCTAAATAAATTATTAAATTTACATCATACAGTAATAGAAATTTTTGTTGTATCGATACAGCTACAAAGGACCCCGCACAAAACCTATGGAAAATGGTTTTCGGTCAAATTGGCTGAAATTTCACTATGTTATAGTTTTCGCCATGCTGATAAAAAGTTATCATTGCACCAAGTCCCAAAAGTCAATATTTCCCAAGATATAAAGGGTCAAAGTAGTGAAATATGGTCATCCGCAGTAGTAAGACGTATGTTATAAGTATAAGTGATACATTGATATTTATTCACGAAATAAATAAAAATCGATTTTTACATATATATATGTAATAAATATTTAGTTCCGCAATATATATGTATATGTATATACAGGGTGGGGCAAAAGTATCGGACCGGTGAAATATCTCGAAAAATATAAGTTTTACAAAAAACTGTTTCAGATCTTAAAAAGATCTATTGTATTTACTGATTTTAGCAGATTGATCTTGGGCGTTGCCAAGGTAAAAAATCAGTTGTTTTCACAGCTACTCACAATCAATTGTTTTCATAGCTACTCACAATCAATTGTTTTCACAGCTATTCAAAATCAGTTGTTCTCACGGCTACTCACAATCAGTTATTTTCACAGCTACTCAAAATCAAAACTGATTGTGAGTAACCGTGAAAACAACTGATTTTTTACCTTGGCAACGCCACCCAAGATCAATTTGCTAAAATCACTAAATATAATAGATCTTTTTAAGATCTGAAATAGTTTTTTGTAAAACTTATATTTTTCGAGATATTTCACCGGTCCGATACTTTTGCCCCACCCTGTATATACATATATATTGCGGAACTAAATATTTATTACATATATATATATATATATGTAAAAATCGATTTTTATTTATTTCGTGAATAAATATCAATGTATCACTTATACTTATAACATACGTCTTACTACTGCGGATGACCATATTTCACTACTTTGACCCTTTATATCTTGGGAAATATTGACTTTTGGGACTTGGTGCAATGATAACTTTTTATCAGCATGGCGAAAACTATAACATAGTGAAATTTCAGCCAATTTAACCGAAAATCACTTTCCATAGATTTTGTGCGGGGTCCTTTACTGTTGCACTCACATTTTTATATTTAACATGACATATTGTTTGATGCAATTTCCGATGATATTTTTCGTATTTCTATTTCGTCATTAGGATAAAAAATACAAATGCAATCTGATCACAATCATAAGGACTTTAACGTCGAATTACGTGATTTGACATACTTAAAGTTACACTGTATGTAACATTTACGTACATTTTTACGTACATCAGTCTATCGGGCCTATCAGTCTATACATTCTTGCATCTTCCTTTGTTCTTTTATGCCCTCGCACCCATGTTTAACATGAAATTAAATTCTAATAAGCATGGAAAGACGACATCTCGATCCCCGAAGATATCGGGACGAGTGTTAGCTAGGAGTGGCCAGGTTAGCCGGGAATTACCCGACGTATCTCACTGGCGTTGGAGCCTCTCTCCCACTCTCCGATGCTCTCTTCCCGACTCGCTTTCGGACATTGTGTGCAGTTGACCTAGGCACCGCCACGTGCTCGCGCTTCTCCCCTCTGTCTGCTTTTATCTCTCCGACTCCGTCTCTCCGTCTCCTACTCTCTCGCTCGCTCTCATTTCTCTTATCTTCCACCGAGATTAGCTCGCTGCGCAGTTTGCACGTACGCGCCTCTTCTCTCGTGCATCGTCGCGCAGCAGGAACAAAGGACGAAGGCACGAAGAAAACTCATGGACGTGGCGAGTGACTATTTGCCCGGTACAAATAGATTCCCCTCCTTCCTCTTCTTCCCACCTCCCTGCTGCGTCTCTTTCTCATCTCTGATGGTGTATCGATCGAAGGGTCACAGTCGAAATTGATTGAGAAATTTACTTCGGACAATTTCCAGAACACCGCACAAGAAGACAATTCTCTATACATTTATCAGACGCAAATATCTTCTAAATTGCAACGAATGAATTTTTAGGTGAATTCTCACGTTATATGAATGTCGACTTTTTCGAGAACAAACGCTCTGGTCATATTCCAGCTGCAAGCATCACAGGCTAACTTTTGCATCTTGATGTATAACGATTAAAAATCGGTCGTGGCGCTGACTCTTATAACTGATGGCCGAGCAGCTGCTTTAAGATGGTTCATGATATATTCTGCGTCCACACAGGACTGTGCAACTGTTACCGCGTGCGATTCCCATCATATTGTCTTTCCTTAGCAGATATCAAACAGAGAAACAGAGAAACGATGACGGCGATTACGTATTCTCCGGTGTTATTTATTTGCCCTGTCGCCGGTATATTTTCGATTGCGCGAACGTAAGACAGTACCAGACGGCCGAAACGGAACGTTTAAACCCGCTTGGCAGCCACATCGTCGGACGTAACTTGGATAAACATCGAACGACCTTACATTATTGTCATTCGGCGTCTCTCGTCCATTCCACTTGAGATCCCGTAACTCTTTATCGATTATCAAATCATCGAAATTATCAACGATTGCATTGATCTTTTGGCTCCATGACTCTCCCGCGGTATACAATCGAACTTATCTTTTTTTGAAAGTACAAACGCTATCTCAGAGAGGCTTTCAAAATTGTTACTATGTGACACAATCGAGAGAGAGAGAGAGAGAGAGAGAGAGTGAGAGAGACGATGGAAACTTTAAAACGTCTGTAAATTATATATTTTACAAGACGTACTGTTTCGAATGAATTATAATAATTTTTTTCATATTTATTTCATGTTTCTATTTCGTCATTTTGTATAATGAGTACTATATGAAACACTTATAAAAAGGATACGACCGTTACACATCGTATAAAAATTAATAAAGGTTGCATCTCTTATGAGTGATCCATATTATACTCCATATGATACTCATATTTATTTGCGGATATATAAACTTATGAAATACTTGAAAGAAGTAACATTTACTTGACTGCAATATGTATTTTTTTTGTGAGTTTGAAAAGTTATACGATATAAAATGATACTCATTTAACCTTTAGGCTGCCGGCATTTTCTCATTAAAAAAGTGGTTTTTTGTCTTAAAAATTTTCTGTATAAGTAACATACACATGGCGCAGAATTTTGGGATTTGTATAGAGCCACAAAAATGGCTTTCCCGGCAGGAAACGTACTTAATATAAAAAATTATAAAAAATTTTTATTTTCTCAAAAATAATGTATTTGGGGGTTTTTGGTATCGCTGATTCCAATTCTGAGCATAGATTTATGAAATTTCGAGTTCTAAGCACAATATTGACGATATAAATAAATAAATAAATAAACGTATAAATTCATGCAGTCTTTTTTGTCTGGTTTTTCTAATGTTTAATTCTTGTATTTTTTTTTACTTGTTTTATAACTTTTTAATTTTTTTTATATTTTTCAACATTTATTTTTTTTATACATTTTATGATTTTTTTATGCTGACTTTTTCCGTAATAATAATAAAATTTCTTTCAAATGATAATTTTCAAAGCAAGGTGTTATGCATAATGGAGCATTGCAATTAGTGCATATGTTTCGGCGACGTAAGTGCGAACAAGCGCAAAGGCACCGGAGAGACACGCATTGCGTAGGCTACATACACACATATATATTTAATACATTTAGTATTTAAGATACTACTAAAAATAGTAGTATTTTAACCCAAACTCAAGAGCCATAAAAGTGGCTTTCCCGGTAGTCTAAAGATCAACACCATCATGTGACCGATACACAATTTGACCGACCTTTCGATTGTCGCGATAGGATCGTAAGATATGTTATAATTAAAATATAATATACTGATACACACTGGTAATTCCAGGAGATAGGGCAATTTTGTGATTGCCTATGAGGATTTGAAATGCTCTATCAGATTGGACGCTACGCGAAGAAACATTTCCAATGATTTAACGACGCGGCAGATTTATCTCGAATATAACGGAACAGGCTTCGGGAGGAACAGGATTATTTTCAGGCTCGCTGCGCGTTTTAATTTATAGAAGAGCCTCTAGGTCGTGTTGAAATATTTGGAGAGACGATTCGTAAATTTTCTAGACAGCCACGGTAGCAACGTATGTTTCGAACGGAACAAGACAAGCTCCTCTCTTGAAATTGTATGTATCCGCGAAAAATATATATAATCCTATTTCTTCAACGTAGAAACAGACATTCATCACGATTTCTTGGAAATATTACGATAATTGTGATTTTTATCCACTATTTTTTAACGTATAAACTTGTATACTACTGTACAGGAGAAATGTATTCTTATTTTGCAAATATCTTTATTTTCGGCATGTAAATTTTAAAATGAAATTACATAGCGTTAAATAAAGATAAGAATACTTACATCAATATATTTTATATTCAACATAGAAAAATATATTCTTATTATTATTTAACAATAACTTTCAATTTTTGTATGGAAAGTACAAAATATCGAGTTAAGAAAGTGATATTTTTAAATATTGGAAGAAGATATTATTAATATCAAAAAAGTCGTATTGTATTTCTTATGAGACTATTATAATATTGAAACAAAATTACAACACATATTGTTGAAATTTAAGACCTTAAAATTGTTCTAACAAAGTCATATATTGTTGTTCATACATGAAACAATGATTGTTAATTAACAATTATTAACAATCATTAACAATTTGTATGCCAACAAATTTGGGCATACTAATTTTACGTGGATACTAATCTGTGTAACGTGCAATTATTCCAATAAAATATCTTGAACACGCGAAGTAATAAATACATAAGGATAAAAATTGCGGTGCATTAAGGGCTAATGAGACTTCACTAAATTTCATAATAGATATTATCTCGACAGCCACATACATACACATACATGTAAGGCGAAACTAAACGTTTACTGACTGCCGCCGGCCTGATGTACGCGTGACGATCAAAGTCCCAGGACTACCTAACAACGGCTCCTAATAGCGTGACCAAGGTCGACGAGCAGTGAATCTTTTCGGTGTATTGCGTACAAAGCGAAGGGGCGAAGCGTAATGTCTCTCTCGAATGTGATCGGGCGGATACGACACAATCAACGAAATCGGACACCGATGCCTGATCGATCTCGCTTTCAATTTTGCGGGAAATTATGTTTGCAAGAGACTGATGAATCTGAGAATCTACCCGAGTAGAAATTTATCCAGTTTCTGACTAGTAACTGTCCAGGAATTTTTGGTAACTAGCTAGTTTTTAATCAGTTTTCTTGACTAGAAACTGACTGGTTTAGTCGACGCTCACTTTGTCAAAAACTTGACAGTTGAACTAGACAGTTTCAGATCAGTTTTGAACTAGATTTTGATTAGTATCTAATCTGTTTATTAGCAGTTTCTAAGCAGTTTTTTACTAGTTTCTATGTAGTTTTTGACTATTTTATAAGAATTTTTTTATAGGTTTCTGATTAGTATCTATTTTTTTTTCAGTTTATTAATAGTTATAAATAATTTAACTATATATGTATCAAAACTATAATTTTATTAAAATTAAATTTTTATAATTTTTATTTAAACAATTTTTTTTCATCTTTAATATAATATTTTATTTTATTTTGGCCAGGAACTATCTAAAAAAAACTCGTCAGTAATTTCCGATTTTTTTCTGGACAGAAAATGCACAGCATTTATATATATTATCTATATCCTTATATATATCTATATCCTTATATATATATATATATATATATATATATCCTTATATATATCTATATCCTTATATATATTGTCACCATTTTTCTTATATATATTATCTATATTATCTATATAGTTTCTGATAAATAACTGGCCCAAAAATACTGAACAGTATTTTCAAAGTTTTTATTGGCCAGAATATCCAATATTTACTTACTATTTTTCTTGCATAGTTTTTGACAAAACACTATCTAAGAAATACTAAACAGTATTTTTAGAGTTTTTAATAGACAGAAACTGTCCAGTATCTACTTACTATTTTTTCAAGTCTAGTTTCTAACTAGTAATTGGCCATGAAAAAATAGTCAGTATTTTCTGCCAAGTTTCAAAACAGTAACTGCCTAATTAATCCTAGCCAGTAAAAACTGTCTAGTTACTGGCCAGTAATCAGTTTTTCCCTGAGATGTTTTTACTTGGGTACAAGAGAAAATAATAGATGTGAAGATTCACTTCTCTTCCTCGGGAATTGTTTCTTATAATGAGAAACGTATATCCTGCATCGAGATGTATTGAGATATTACCATATCAAAGCGCACTAAAAGTGCTGGAAAGTTGCTGTCAAATTTTGACGGCACTTACCGTCATCTCGCCGCGACGGTACATAATAGCCAGATGAAAAACGTCTCTTCTCGGAACCCCAGGCTCTCCGTTGTAAAGTGAAGAATATTAAACTCGCCATGCGCGTTATGTCGGGAGTGTAATAAATCGGTAGCGCCGCAAGATTTATGCCCGTGACGTGACAGCTCGCTAACTACTGCACGAGGCTATCGAGAAATAAATAGTCAAAAAGTAGGAGAAGAGCCCGTTGCGTACAGAAGAATACAGATGTACTCAGAGACATCAAATAATTTTGTTTTTCCGGAGGTTTTTTTTTATAAATCATAAGAGCACCGTCACCGTCCATTACGTTGCTTTATGTCTAAGTTTTTGATCCTATTTTCTCGTCTAAACTATTGATTTCCATATCTATGAGTCGTAAGTTAAGTGATCTTACGCATTTTAATTTAATTCAATAACTCCAAAAAAGACACCTTACGTTATTTTTATCTCGTGACTTTATTAAGAGATATCGTTGTTATATAATAATTGTGTGCGTGTGAGAGATTATATTTATTATGTAATAATAGAATAAAATATATAATAATAAGAATAATTAATGTTTAAAAATATAATATAAAAATATAATAAATATATAAATATGTGTAATAAATGCATTTGCAAATTTAAGTATACCTATAATGCAAATTTAAGAATATATAAAATGTATGTTATATATTTATTATATAATATATGACAAATTTATAAAATATATATTTTCTTGATAATAGATATCTTCTATATTTCAAGTTTACAAGTTTTTCTATTTTGTGTGAGAATTTTGCCGAATAAACCCACACAACTCTATCTTTCTCTTTTTCTCTCTCCCCTCTCTCTCTTTCTTTCTTTCTCTCCCCCTTATATATAAATGTATTTGCACCTGCTTCATGTCGTTATGCGGCCGGATGCCATCAGAACTTCTGCCTCCACTCCCTTCACCGTCCAACTATTTTCTCCCTCGGGTCAACATTGCCGCAATGTTGACGATATTGTACCGCCAACGCACGCTCTAATGACCTCTCCACCCCTCCCCTCCCCTCTTTCCCCCACCCGTAATTTCGCGCCTGGCGACGAGCGTTTTGGCAGCGCGGGTCTGCTCCGTCGTAATTTTGCAAGTCGAATTCACGGAAGCGCACCGACCGAGGCGCGCGCGAGTCCGAGACATAATCGCTGGCGTTCTTTCGAACGCACGTGGTGCGTGATTGGTAGTTCTTGCACGCATACGCACTTAAGCGCGGAAGGATCCAGAATCCGGTGGACGTGTGTGTGCGCGCGCGCGCACGTGTGCGTATGTGCGTTTCGCGCGTGTGCGCTGTTATATACGCGAGGCGTAACCCCTTGGGGTCAAATAGCTCGTCGAACACGATCCCTCTTCGACGGCCTCTTCGTCGCTGACATCGTTTTTATACTCCGCGTCGCCTTCAACACGCAAGTGGAAGTGCGACCGACAGGGAGACCAGGCTCGCTCTCGCACGAGAAACACTTCACAGCGACGTTTTATTTTTTTTTTCGAGCAATCACGTCCCGCGCGTATACATATGTATTTGGACGTTCAGTAAGATCTTCGTCAAAATTCCACTCGAAGAGGAATATTAAAAGAATATTATATTTAATGGAGTTGTACACTTATACAGCTATACTTCTAATACCAAGCAAAAAAGACCAAAACAAAAATTATCAAAACAAAAACTACAAAAATTATCAAAACAAAAACGAAAAGTACATGTTAATTTAAACAAAGTGCAGATATTTTAATACAGCTATACTTCTATTATTTGATTCTACGCATTTAGAACGTACATTTTAGTTTTGCGCACGAGTACACAAGATAAGAAAGAATGCAAGATAAGATTCGTTCCTTTTTTCCTGTTTTTCTCGATGTGTATTCCGAGATATTCTCAGAGACAGGTATACGTAAATTTTGCAGCGACTCTATAAAATATAAAATATAAACTAGTTGATTTGTGTTATTATGCGTAGTTCACACGGTATTCATATTCATCACACAGAATGACGAAATAGAAACGCAAAAGAAATACAAAAAGAATAATCAGAATTGTCCGCAGATAGGCTTTCATGATTATCACGACATGAAACAACCGATGAGGGAACGATTCTTTTAATTACATCGATGAACAAAACATGCTGTGTGTATTGAATTAATTATTAAATTTAGATCATGCAATAACGTAAATTTCTTGTTGTACTAATGGAGCAACAAATTTACTGAAAGTTACACTCAGACTTTCTGTAATATTATATATTACAGAAAATCTAATTCTTGAGAATTAACCAGAGCTCAATTTTTCTCACTGATTGTACACTGAGAGAAAAATGTATGATATTTGGAACTATAATGGCATAGTAAAAAGATTATAGTTAAGAATATAATTTTTATAATAAATGTTACCATAATATTTGTAATATTTACAATATAAGCATAGTATAATTGACCCGTGTAAAATTTTTACCAAGAATTATAATTATTTGAAATAAAAAATATAGCAAGGTAGCAAATATTGAATGGTAAGAGAAATTAACTATTTTATATAGTCAATACAATGGAATATTTGGCAAATATAGATACATGTAACTATATTTCCAAAAGGTCCTTTACCATATATATAGTAATAAAATGGTGACTATAAATCTGTATTCATTCTACTATATCTTCATATTTAGATGAACTATAAATATATGTTTGAGGCAAAACGAACTATAAAATATAGTGAGATTATAGTTATTCCAACTATTTTTTTCTCTCAGTAAAATCGCAAGAAAGTGAAAAATGTGTTCAAACCGTTTTGAAACTAAGTGTACAGGCGTCTCGCCGAAGCGCGGGAAATAATAGTCGTTTCTAGATAGCTATCGTGGATTGCGGTATTATGCAAGTCGGAAAAATCACAACGCGTAACACTCGCATTTTCAATCGTTCTCGCGCTTCCCAAAGCACGAGCGCTAGAAAGCGAGCGGCGGCGGCAGCGGCGTAACGTCTGCTCATTAATCGCGCGTTGGAAGAAACGAAATCCAGGTCAGACGTGAGTCTCCTCCGTATTAATCAACCGCGCGCGACAATCCCAAGTGGTTTCTTATCGTTTTCGTCGGCGGGACTTTAAGTCTCTTCTACACGGGGCGAAACAATAAAATGCGACGCGAGGCGCAAGATATTTACCAGATCCGCGAGTTTCCAGCCTCTCTGAATTTTAATTACTTTTTTAATCATTTATTTCAATTTTAAACGGTTATTTATTTTAACTTCAGGCAATTTTAATTATGCATCCCCAGACAAACAGATGTATGTACACGGAAAAAAAAGAATTTGCTGCAGCAGCAAACTAATTTGCTACATATGGACAGTTAAACATAATTCGCTATATTAGCTACTTTTTCTTTGCTGCAGGAACCTATTTCCTTGCTGTGATAACAAGAAAGTCTGCTCTTATAGCAAGAAAAGTGGCTAACACAGTGAATTTGCTACAGATGGATTAAACAATTTACTGCTTTAGCTACTTTTTTTGTTGTAGGAGCAGATTTTCTTGTTATCACAAAGAAATTGATTCCTGCAGCAAAGAAAAAGTGTCTAATACAGCAAATTATGTTTAGTTGTCCATATGTAGTGAATCTTTTTTTTCCGTGTAAAGGACCCCGCACAAAACCTATGGAAAATGGTTTTCAGTCAAATTGGCTGAAATTTCACTATGTTATAGTTTTCACCATGCTGATAAAAAGTTATCATTGCACCAAGTCCCAAAAGTCAATATTTCCTAAGATATAAAGGGTCAAAGTA
>NW_022639465.1:77638-84503 GCF_010583005.1 Odontomachus brunneus
CTTAAAAAGATCTATTGTATTTACTGATTTTAGCAGATTGATCTTGGGTGGCGTTGCCAAGGTAAAAAATCAGTTGTTTTCACGGCTACTCACAATCAGTTTTGATTTTAAGTAGCTGTGAGAACAACTGATTGTGAGTAGCCGTGAGAACAACTGATTTTGAATAGCTGTGAAAACAATTGATTGTGAGTAGCTGTGAAAACAACTGATTGTGAGTAGCTGTGAAAACAACTGATTGTGAGTAGCTGTGAAAACAACTGATTTTTGACCTTGGCAACGCCACCCAAGATCAATCTGCTAAAATCTGTAAATACAATAGATCTTTTTAAGATCTGAAACAGTTTTTTGTAAAACTTATATTTTTCGAGATATTTCACCGGTCCGATACTTTTGCCCCACCCTGTATATACATATACATATATATTGCGGAACTAAATATTTATTACATATATATATGTAAAAATCGATTTTTATTTATTTCGTGAATAAATATCAATGTATCACTTATAACATACGTCTTATTACTGCGGATGACCATATTTCACTACTTTGACCCTTTATATCTTGGGAAATATTAACTTTGGGACTTGGTGCAATGATAACTTTTTATCAGCATGGCGAAAACTATAACATAGTGAAATTTCAGCCAATTTGACCGAAAACCATTTTCCATAGGTTTTGTGCGAGTTTCTTTGGCGGCAACTTTATTAGTCGATTTCTCAAGATTCCTTCCTTTACGAGTGGTTTTTATATATAGAGTGTCCCAGAACAACCTCGTGGAGGCATATACGGGGATTGAGGTAATATCATTACGAATCCATTGCGATATGTTACAATTCCTAAAAAGGATCGCATTGTGATACGCAATTTTATAAATCGCACATGTCTATTTTAACGTGATAAACGCGATAAATGTGTTTATCTGTGTAATTTAATCACGTTTTAACTTATTATTCTCTCCTCTTCTCTTTTTCTCTAATCTAACGTAAGTGCTCGGTGACACTTTGGTCTAATTCTAGCTCCAAAGGGAATTGAAAGAACTGCGAGGGCGGAGCTGCTAATTAATCCGACCTAATTGACATTGGGGTGAAATTCGCCTCTCCGCGTCCGTCGTAAAATCGTCTTTATGTCGGCCGCCACTCGTTTCCGCGGACGTTGTGTGTAAACGCGCGCTCGCAGTCAGGATTTCCTCGCAATAAATCCGCGGGCGCGCCGCAAGTTTTGGACGACAGCCAAGCACCACCGGCTCCTCTCTGCGTCGTCGTTGCGGTCGCTGGACCAGTTTCTTTATCCGGTACAGCGCGGCGGATTTCGAAACGACCGGTTCTCCTTCCACGAATCCGCGGTTGGTTTTCGAGACGACCGAAATAAAGCGAGCCGCGCTCGCGATATCCTTGCGGGGTTTACGATCCTGCCTGGCGCGGCTTTTAAAAGTGGCACGCCGTGCCTGAAAATGCACATACCGGACACCCGTAACTTGGGAAGCTCGTGAGCGACGAACGGCAGCGAGAACGAAATTTCAAGCTTGCAGGAGTCTCGCGATGTATGCAGAACTTGTCGAGCCGAACACGTCCGGACGGACTTTCGCGATTGTCACGACGTGAGACAATCGATGGACGAAATTTGACAAATCTTTTTAATTTTACACAGAGAGAACGACTTGATTGAATCAAATAAACACTTCTTTGGAATGGTCCAAACGAATTTTTTGATTGATCGAATACAATTTTATTTGACGCAACAAAAATATTTATTTGCGGCTTAGTTCCAAAGAAGTATTTTTGTTGTGTCAACCAAAAAATTTATTTGGACTATTCCAAAGAAATATTTATTTGACTCAACAAATCGTTCTCTCTGTGTATTTATAAAACAAATATACTCTGTATTAATCATATATTACTTAATTAATCAATTAAATTTACGATAATGAGAATTCATACGATAATGGGAAAATTTTTTGTTACATTGATGTGACTATAAATTTACTAAAGCCTGATCTACAATGTTGCTTCCTTTCCGATGGCAACTTTAAGTAGATTAAATCACGAAATTCAGCAATGATGAGTCTCTCTCTTATAATTAAATCATCGCATAGAGTGACAAAATAGAAATACAAAAGAAATACGGATAAAATTACTCAAATCTGCTCGAAACAATGTCATGTTAAATGTAATATAAAGATTTGAGTGTAACTTTTACTAAATTTGCCGCATCAATATAACAAAAAATTTACGTTATTATACAGTATAAATTTAATAATTAATTCAATACAGAGTATATTTATTTCCTAAGCAATTCGTTATCGATTATCACGTGGTGAATGTTTATTATCATGAAAATTTATTATCTATTAGGGAATCCCACTACATTTTACTTATTTCATTTTTTAAAATGAATATCATTGTTTTGTTGTGATTGTAATTGCATTTTATTTGATTTGTATTAACTTATATTTCATTTAATATTTTATATTGTTGCATTAGATTGCGTGGGTTGTAATTACATTTTACTTAGTCGCTGTGAGAAATATCGCCTGTCAAAACTGTCAGAGCGCTTTCGCGGCTTCGAGCGCGATGTTTCGTGCCCGTTCAATTGCATGTTGCATTCCGCCCTACGAGCAGAGTACAATGCGAGTGGGAAGCGTTGCCCCTTCAGCCCCTCCCAAATTCTAATTCGGCGCGCGACGCGGAATTATTTATTCGCCCTCGCGGGAATTGCGTATTTCCGCGGAGAATTTACGGGACCCTCGCGCGCGCGGGGGTTCCTGAGGGGTAGGCAGGGTCAACGGGGTGTACGCCGCCGGTCGCGCGAGATCTCCCTTGTCTCTCCTCTCTTTCTCTCCCTTTCTCCCTCGGTGTTCCCGGACGCCCGCGCGCGCTCTTGGTGCTCGTCGAGCAGTCGTTAATCTTAACGAGCGGAGTGCGGCGGTGGCGGGGAGTCAGTCACTCGCCACGCACGCCATTATTTAGGGGGAGGGGGAGGGGAAGGTGGTAGGAAGGGGGAAGAGAAGAAAGGAAAGGAAAAGAAGCGAAGAGAGGACCGAGTTCGGCCGTGCCCCGTAATTACGCACTCGCGCGTGCACTCGCGTTGTCGGCCCGCTGATTAGTAATTAGCGAATTAGCGCGTGCATATCTTGCCGCGTGCGTCGCGGTATTACGTCGCCCCGAGATTACAGCTTTCATACCGATGCTTCTTATTACCTCACAATGCGAACAGCCGACATCCGCCGAGACGGGTCTCTCATTAAGAAAAAAAAATAAATAAATAAATAAACCGGGGCGAGTCGGAATGACGAGCGTAATGTTTGGGTAATTTTTGGAGGAGCTGCCGTTTCTTGATGCACCGTTTCGTATTTTATTTACAGATTAAGCGCGTTTCGCAATTTATATACGGGGAAAAAAGTTTGGTCGTATTAACGTGAAGTTTGATTATAATGAGCGAACCAACGGGCTGCGATTGAGGATAACAGAATTTCTTAAAACCGTTTCGGTTCTTAAAACCGAATTTAGGTCATTAGGACCAGAAGTTTCGTGTCTTTCAAACAAAACATGTTTGCTTCGTTCATCAAAACCCGACTTCACATTATTAAAACGAAATTTTTTTCTCCGTGCATCTTGCGTTTGCTCTCATTGGCTTTCTTCGCCTCCAGATGGTCTCATTAACCTTAGAAAGCTAGTGAGAGAAACTTTTACTTGTACCTAGGGTTGGGCAAATACGTATTTGAAAGTATCTAAGATATATATTTAAATATGTATCTTATTTAAATGCAGTATTTCAATAGTAAATGACTAAGTATCTTTAACTTTATAATTAATTACTTAATATAAATCGGCGGTAAGAGGCGTAATTTAAATTTAAATACTGTATTTCAAATATTTTTAAATACTTTTAAATACGTATTTGCCCAACCTTTGTACCGAAAGTAAAGCCTTAACACTATTGAAAGTAGTAATAACCAATGATACGATTAAGGTAGGGATGAGTAATTTTTGTTTATTCAAGTAATATCTCACACAAAGCAATGGTATCTATTTCAGCGTGATGAAATAAATACTAGAGAAGGGATTTCCCAGATAAATTTTTATAATTATCACGTGAGGCAATTGATGATAAAAATTGTACGACTTTTTAAATTATATTTACGGAACAAATATAATCAAGTAAGTGTATCTTGAATTAATCATTAAATTTACATCATACAATAATGTAACTTTTTTATTACATTTATGCATCAATACTTTGCTAAAAATCACATTCCAATTTTCATATTACATTTTACATGACGTATTTGTATTTTGAATTCGCAATTATTTCTACTTGATTGTATAGAATTGCAAATGCTTATACGAAATGACAATACAAATGTCAATGTATGGAGCACTCCATGTTATGTAAGAAACAAAAAAAAAACCTTGTAAATATTTGTAAAAAATTTTCCATGTAACATGAGATACTCCGACATTTATTGACACTTGTGCTTGCATTCTGTATGAACATTTGCAATTCTACACAAACAAATAGAAAAACGGTGCAAAATACGAGGCAGCATCATGCGTCGGTGTCCAACATCCTCTTCAGTTTTTGCGAGGGTGGGTCGGGCAGGGAACGAGTTAAATGTTGAATACGATTAAGATTACGAGACGAAGATACGACATGCAGATTTTCGTTGAAAAAAATTGCCGAACGGGGACGTTTCGCGGTGGTTTCAGCGACGGACACGCGTTCCTCGACGGAAATGTCAAAAGTCACCGCGCTGGCTGCCGTCGACGCTGTGGTATCGAGGAGATACCACAGACGCACGCCGGACTTTTGTCACGATTAGTCACGCAGCAGTGCCGTACAGCAGTGCAGGAAAAGGCGGTCGGATTCCGCGGGAGGGCTGTTTGCCAAGCAGCGGGAGGGAACACTGTGAAACGCGAGAGGGACCAGAGGAAGAGAAAGAGAGAAACGACGATCGTGACGTATCGGGGATTCCCCGTCTCCCTCGCGGCGAAACTTGGGTGCTTAATCCTTCGTGAGCACGCGTCGCTCGAACGACGTAACACGTACTCGGCTAGATTCAGCTAAGTTCTAAAAATCGAAGTCGTAATAGTCCTCTTAATCCTTTTGACGCAAGGGGGACGTAAATACTCATACGTACGCGTGTGTAGTCAAAGAGAAATAACGCACGCAATATGATTATATGAAGATCAATTTGTAAGTGGACTTTCAGTGTAGACAGTAATATATTGAGGGATTAATTAATCTCTTCAGTAATGATTTTAAATGACTGCGCGATCTTCCCAGGCGAATTTTTTTTAAATAAGCATACCTAAATTTCTTTTCTCTATATTTCTTTTCTATTTTCTTCGAAAAAGAAATGAGGCACAAAATCATATCTAATCTGAACTGACTGAATAATCTGAATTAACTGAATTAGAATATAAATTAGAAAAATACACAATATATAAGTAAATCAAAAGGATTTTGTTATTTTATCATAGAACTTTTCCATACCACTTAAGGAATTAAGAAAAAATGTTGCAATCTTTCTTCCTTTGATTATATTGGTTGACTATGGTTGGTCCGACGGGATTTCGGGATCTCGCGGCCAGAGAGTGAGTGAAAAAGAATTAAAATTCAGTAATGATTTTAAATGACTGCGCGATCTTCCCAGGCGAATTTTTTTTTAAATAAGCATACCTAAATTTCTTTTCTCTATATTTCTTTTCTATTTTCTTCGAAAAAGAAATGAGGCACAAAATCACATCTAATCTGTATTAACAGAATTAGAATATAAATTAGAAAAATACACAATATATAAGTAAATCAAAAGGATTTTGTTATTTTATCATAGAATTTTTCCATACCACTTAAGGAGTTAAGAAAAAGTGTTGCAATCTTTCTTCCATTGATTATATTGGTTGACTATGATTGGCCCGACAGGATTTCGGGATCTCGCGGCCAGAGATGAGTGAGTGGGTTAAAAAAAATGTTTTTCCTCAAATCTAGGCGCGGATCGATGTCGGCCGCCTCGAAGGGGGAAGACGCGAGCGGACCCCGGGGGCTCTATTCGTGGCATCGCAGTGCGTCCACGGCAGCGTCTCCGGTTGGCACGGTGTGCCGGCTGTTTTCTTTGGAATCCGAGACGCGCGGACGCGCGCTGTCGATGCGCGAGTGCACGCGGAGTGCACACACAGACGTCGCGGCGGACTTGCGTTTCGTGACAAAGATCTGCGCGGTGCCGCAGGTGGTCAGCCCAAGGCGTGCACGTGGCCGGTGCATGTGTGGTGCCTACTTTGTAACGGTCTGCCAGATCGAATTAAACTCGCGTAAGCTCGATTCCCGGCTCAGCGATAGCGGCTATTAGTCCGCGCTGATCCGCTGCGACTCGACGCGTTGCACGGGACGTTGCGTTGACAAACATTCGCTACGATCGGCGAACAATTATCGGGCGACGTTGAGAATTTTCCGGGGAGCTGCTTCGCGTCGCGAGAGCTCAAAGTGGGGCTGTATGAAGTTAGCCCTCCACTTTTCGAATTTAATAATTTTGACAGTTGTGCTGATTTGGGCTAGGTTTGTACTACATTGTGCTCGAATTATATTTTTAATGCGAAAAATGAGCAAGAAAAATGGAAAAAACCGTTTTTTTGGTAGTATTTTCGATTTTCGAAATTTTTTTTATTGTGTTAGGTTGTGCTAAGTTGTGCTAACATTGTGCTAAAGTAATATCTTCGAAAAATAATCACGAAAGAAATAAAACGAAAAATTTTAGGCAAAAAAGAAGTAAAGTAAGATTTACACTCGTATAAGTCAATCAAACGATATACAATTATATATCTGAGTTGTGCTAGCCTAGCACAAGTCAGCACAAGTTTCAGTTTCG
>NW_022639465.1:84677-101820 GCF_010583005.1 Odontomachus brunneus
ATAAAAGTAAGATTTACACTCGTATAAGTCAACCAAACGATATACAATTATATATCTGAGTTGTGCTAGCCTAGCACAAGTCAGCACAAGTTTCAGTTTCGCCAGCACAAGAATCTAAAGGGCACTTTACTCTTGACCGCGGCCTTTGGCGCTCGCAGTCTTTGTCATTAATCACCACTTCTAGATTTTGCATCGACTCAGATATGCAATTTTGAGTCGATGCAAAGTCTAGAAATAGTAATTAATGGCATAGATTGCGAGCGCGAAGGGCCCCGGTCAAGAGTAAAGTGCTCTTTAGATTCTTGTGCTGACGAAACTGAAACTTGTACTAGCCTAGCACAACTCAGATATGCAATTCTGAGTCAATACAAAGTCTAGAAATGGTGATTAATGACAAACTGCGAGCGCGAAGGGCCGCGTTCAAGAGTAAAGTGCTCTTTAGATTCTTGTGCTGGCGAAACTGAAACTTGTGCTGACTTGTGCTAGGCTAGCACAACTCAGATATATAATTGTATATCGTTTGGTTGACTTATACGAGTGTAAATCTTACTTTTATCCTATTTGCCTAAAATCGTTTTTTTCGTCTTATTTCTTTCATGATTATTTTTTGAAGATACTACTTTAGCACAATGTTAGCACAACCTAACACAATAAAAAAATTTCGAAAATCGAAAAGTGGGGGACTACCAAAAAACGATTTTTTCCATTTTTCTTGCTCATTTTTCATATTAAAAATTTATAATTCGAACACAATGTAGCACAAACCTAGCACAAATTAGCACAACTGTCAAAATTATTAAATTTGAAAAGTGGGGGGCTAACTTCATACAGGCTCAAAGTGGAGATTCGGGAATTCGAGAAAATCCAATTTTGGGGGCTTAACTCAAGAAAGGTAGCGCGAATACTGGACTCGGAATTTTCATCCTACTTTCGTTGCCTTAACGTTGTTCCATTTAACGCCTCTCTCGACACTCCGTACATCAATCTTTTTTATTTTACTTAACCTACTAACCTTACCGAGAGCTCTTCTTTAAAACGTACAGACATTTTCTATGGTTCCTGCTACTTAGAGGTGGTAAGTAGAATTTCAGATTCTCTACATGTGTATTAAACATACATTGATCTCTCAGCATATTCAGATGTTAGAAAGTTCAAGTCAAAAGTAAGGCTAGAATTCAACAAACTTTCATGATTACCACGACATGAGACAATCAATAATGGAAAGTCTACAATTAATTTTTTTAATTATATTTGTGAAGCAAACGTATTAAATTTTTGACGATGCAAGACATCTCTAATGATCGATACAATCGTTTGCGCGAAGCGTAAGTTTCCGCGAGGCGTGATGGTGGATCGCGGGGTTATCCAAAGCAACAGAATAATTTCTTCTCGTGCAAACCGCTGATACACCGTTGATACGCGTGGCATGAGATTATGTTTCAGTTTCCAGACGGCAGACGCGTGACTGGCGTCGACCGACTCTTCCGACCGCGAAATCTCGCCTCGATTGTCGTCATTTCGCGCTGCATCCGGCGTCGGCCCGGCGACCGCTGATATTACTACACACATCGCATCCTGAATGACGAATTCGGGGTATCCCCCGGTTTAATTATAACTCCGTATCTTTATCTGCTGGATGGATGCGATTCGTATGTATCATTAGCCGCGATAATAAATCACGATCCGCGGCCTACATTGTGCGCCGCGGCGCAAAATCGCACGAGTCGTGCCAAGAGAGTCGCGCGCCCGCCAAAAATTGCTCCAAGTTGGTTTGATGAAATCCCGTGGTCACGGCGTGCCGCACCAGCGCAATGCATCGTGTCTCGTTTCCGTAGACACGCGACGTTATTGCAGCTGAATTCGTCAAAACGTGAGGCATCAAAGAGTCACAAGTGTACGACGAGAATATACACGGCGGCACGGAAAATAAATGCGAATTCCCGGGAGCGGGTTATTGGACCGTTTCGCACGTCGGGACATTGTTAAAACTTCACGTCGCAGCTGGAGCTTATTTAAACGTAAGATGATTTCCCAGCACCGGGACACTTTATGAATATGTGAAGCGAAAGGGAAGAGAGATCACTGAAAATTATTCTAGGGTGTCGCAGAACAACCTCCGAAGCTCTCGTGGAGGTATAGTACGAATTGAAGTGAACGTCCTGTACCGTTCTGTGATATTCACAATAGTTATTGAGATATTAATTAAAGAAAATTTGTGAACGATCACAAGATACAAGAGATATGTGAGATATGGTAGATGAGCTGTAACGCAGACGTTCGCTATCGTGTACATTAGATGAAACTGAACAAAAAAGTTTTCTACCATCTTGCAAATGAATACATAGATTTTTATATATTAATTAAAGAAGATTTGATCGCGCACAATCGTGTAATAATTTTCTTTTATTAATAACTAAAAATCTACATGGTTATTTGCAAAATGATTAAGGGCTTTTTTTATAATTTGATCTAATGCACGCAACAGCAGAATTAAAAAATAAAAACTATTTATTCCGTGAGTACTAATAATTTATTTGTACTAATGTATATATTTTTATATTGAAAAAACATTTTTTTAATGAGAAAATATTTTTCTGAAATCATTGTTTCTCATGAAAATTACTTATTACACAAAAATTTAGAATTAAAGAAATATATTATTAATATCTGCTAATAAATAAATAAATATATATATATATATATATATACATAATTATATATATATATATATATATATATATATGCATAATAAATATATACATACATACATACATATATATATATATATATATATATATATATATATATATATATATATATATATATATAATTTTATAATATATATAATTTTAAATATAATTTAAAAATTAAATATAATTTGAAATATAATTTATAATAAATATAAATATATATATTTATATATTTATATATAATATATATTTTATAATAAATATAAATATTTATTTTTCTTTCTTTTTTCTCTCAGTAGGAGATTTATTTTCTTTTTTTCTCTGTCGGCGCCATGCGTCGAATATTTACTATACCGAAAGAGTTAAATGAATAAAATGTTAATATTATCCTTAAAAACAAGACGTCTGTTCGAGTCTTTTATCAATATTTGAGGCAGTTTCTATATGGGACAATGGATTTCCTAGAATAGGTTCTGCATCGAGCTCGTTGTTTAAGCGATAATGAATTTTTTTCCATCCAAAGTATCCAAGCGCAGCTGCGACTCGCATAAAAAGTTAATAACGGTATGGTAGTGCATCAGTGGATTAAACGACAGACTATTGTTGGCTCAGGTGGCCGTTGTTCTCTGTCGACCGCTTTCTTTCTCCCGCTTCTTTGTACACTCCCGTAATTCCACACCGCCTCGTTTCTCGGGGTCTCTCGTAAAGTCTTTCTTTTCTTTGCCGTGGCTACTTTATTCCATCGCGCGAAAGCGAAACAATTGAATCATCGGCCAAAGGATATACCGGATTATTGGAATATGTAGTGCGTGACTGGTTGACGTAAATTGATCGCGCGCGCAAACGGCTGTCACGCTCGATTTATGGGGTATAATTCAGTGGCATATGGAATAACGAAGACTTTCTGTGAGAATCAAACACAGAGATCTCTCGAGACAAATGTTTTTACAATACTTTTTACTTACTTGCGTAAAAATGTTAAAATTTCCTTGTACTACAAGTTTTTTTTATTATTTCAATGTAAAATTAACATGCAACTGATACATTATTATTTTCATGACGTCTTAATGTGTTACATTTATACTTTATAACTTTATAACTAAACAATTTGTTGTGCGTCATTTAGAAATGAAATATTACTTTGAGCTATTTTAATACAATTATTCCGAAAGGTCAACTTTTCTTTTAAAGTCTTTGATACTAACAAAAGTTAAAGTACTTAATACATGTCTGTGTATTAATTTATGTTTGTGATATTTTGAAATGTTATTTAATATATGTAAGTGTTCAAGTAACATTTGTAGCGTTAAAATTACACATTTTATACTCTATTATAGATTAATATGTAGATGTTAAAATTTCGAAAAATTTCCCGAGTATTTTAGATAAAATCACAAATAACATCTCTTTTAAAAACAATACAATAAGAAAGAAATGATAAGTAAAACATTTTTGTCAATGTAAAAGTAACATTTTTCTTGGTGTTTCACTTGACATTTAAAATATGTCAAATTTACATAAAATTTGCTTCAAAATAGTGTTAAATAGTGTATTAAATTTTTGTATTAATTTTTTACACAATATTTCTATTTTTCTTTTTTTTTTACATACCCGCCTTGTGTTAAATTAACACGAAAATCGTGAGTGGAGTTTCTGAGACATGTGAAATGTCTTAAACTTAACATAAAAATTTTTCACCGCGTTTTTTTACGTATTAAACTTCTCTGCCTTGAATTAATTAGTAAAACGAAGAGATACGATCAAATTTATCGGAGTCGACCGATGAAGCTGCAGGGACATTAAGCTGACATTAAGCCAACAGAACGTATTAATTGCACTCGAGACAATTACGGAATCACGTGTAATTAAGCACGATACAGATGCGTGCCAGGACAGCGTCGCGTTTCACCACTATCGTCATTAATCACCGAAGGTCCGTGAAGGATTCGCAGGTGTGGTTGCGCAAGTGAAAGAGAGCTTCGACGTGAGTGGCCGTGAGCGCGCAATAAGGAGGTGGCTCTCCGCGAAATCCGCTCACGGCGGGTCGCGGCTTTTATCGGTCTCGGCTCGATAATGATTTTTTAATGACGTCCGGGAAGCTTCGTTCTGCCGCGCGTTCCCACGCGCACCGCCGTTACGCTACTTTTTCGTCGCATGTTAACTATCGATACTGTTCCGCGAGCACGCAGTCGAAAGCAACAATTCAGAACGAGCCAGTACTTTGTGTTCCGCACGGAGAAAACGCCAAGGATATCGCACTTCTCTGCCAGTTCAGTAAGGTTATGATATGACTTTAATTATAATGGCTTTAAACTTATCCGCACAAGGTCGGAAATCGTATAACTCTCACAAGGAAACCCACACGGAAAGAAAAGATTTGGTTGAATTAACCAAATATCTGGTAGAATATGAACGATCCAGAAATTCCGATTGAAGTAACCCGAATTCTGTTTAAGTTAACAAGATTTTTGGTAGACTAATCAAACATGTCTGATTATTTAACCAGTTAAATAACCAAACATGTTTGGTTAGTCTACTAAAAATCTTGTTAACTTAAACAGGATTCGAGTTATTTCAATCTCAATTTCTGGATCGTTCATATTCGATCAGATATTTGGTTAATTCAACCAAATCTTTTTTTTCCGTGCATACAAGTGTCCGCCTCCAATTTTCATGAACATACATATAATAAAAAACGTATCTGTTATTTTGATCTAAAGTACAACACATTACAAGTTCATGAAAATCGGAGGCGGATACTTGTATGAGTTTCCTTGTCAGTTTATATAAAAATTGGTGAGGCATACATAGACCTCTTTCCTCATTTATAGTCGATTTGCGAAGACGAGACACGGCAGGCTCGAATCAATCGAATTAACACCATTTGTGGGACGATCGATTCGCGTGCGCTCTTACAGAGCGGATCGGCTGGAGAGGATAACGCAAATTAACGGGCGCGTAACTCTCGCAGATGACGCGGAAGATCGCGCGCGCACGTGTGTATGTGTGTACGTGATGCGAAAGCGTGGCCTCACGCATTACACGCGCGTTATTACGCACACAGCGAGGCTGCTTTCACGCGGATACGTCACGCGGGCTTATCCCATTTGGATATCTGCCAATGCGCCGATGGTCTAACTCTCGTCAGATGCGCCTAAAATAACGAATCGATCAAGCTTAACGCGCGAAACTTTCGACGTTGATCGACCGAACGGCGGAGCGAATAAACGAGTTGCAAAATCTTTGATATTCGATACGGAGGTGGGCCTCATCGCGAGAATAATATCCAGGGAAATCGCTGTCTTCGAAATAACTTCGTGCTCTTCAGAGTATCGGAGCTTCGGAGAAGAGTCTCCGGCGAAGAAAATCTCCGCGAGATTCTCATTCAGCGGCGAACGCTTCCATTATTCACTCGTGTAACGTAAGGACTCATTTTGCAGGTCGTTCTTCGAATTTTTCAGTTAATTCTTGAATTCAAGAACTACAAATTTATGATCTTACGAAAGAAGATTGCTGATTTATCTCTAGTAGCACAGTTTGTTAGGACAATATTGGCTACAAATCGAACCCCAATATACCCAATATTGGCCGAATATTGCAAAGTAAAGGTGTGCATTTTATAGTCAATATAGAATATTAACAATTCATTTGCTAACTTTATTAGCTACATATTAGCTCGATATACTCTTAATGTATATTAGTACATTCATGTTGTGCAATATTGGCAATTTATCCACATTATATTTATAATCAATATTGGCTATATTTTGGCTATATTGATCCAATGTATGTCCAATGTAACGTCAATAAACTGTGCGACTAAGGATTTTTTGAATTTTACTTCCATACTTTCTGAATTCTACGCTAAATCTCCTTATTTTTCCAGGAACGTTACGTAATTTGCAATTATTAATGCAGGCATTATGTGCACATGACGGGTTATCAATAATACGAGTTTTCTTCGTCGACTATCAAGAGATCGAACGACTTCGCGACGCTCGCGACTCGGGGCGAAGTAGCCGATAAATAGTCTTCCAGCGTCCAGAAAATAGGACGTCGAGCTGTTTTCGACGGGGGATGTAAATGTTTATCGGTGGATTGCCAATAAAAACAACGGTACCGGCGGCGCGCTTTCAGCGACTTCCTGCTGGCCGCCGTCCGAGGCGCGCGCTAGAAACCGAACTGGTTCCACCATCTGCGAAAATTAGAAGTTAATATACGTGACAGGCGGGAGCCAACGAGTCTGTTTTCGAGCGAGCAACGTTTATCTGTAATTTGTTACGTCACTCGGCAATTCGACTATTAAAGTGATTTAGTGCAGCATCGAAAATTATTTATTGAATAAACAATAATTCGCTTTTTTTACTAAATAATAATAATTTTTAATAATTTTCATGTTCATTATTCCTAATATATTATTGTACATTTAATACAATATTGGGCATTAACCCATTAAGACTAAGGATAGATTTTCAAAAATCATCTAAATTAGGGCAAAACGTCGAAATTTGTTAAAAAGTGAAAAAAAAAATTTGTGTTGGATTTCAAAATTCAAGATGGCGGACCAATATGTCGGTCCGAAAATTTGAAATTTTGACCTATTTGAGTGATAATCCATATAGAGGAGGTTTGGGGTTCGCTGAGTATGAATATGCACTTATTTTTTCAAAATTCGTAATGGAGGATCCAATATGGCCGCCCAGAAATGCGAAAATTTGACATAATTTTGTTATTTGGCGAAAAATCCAACCAAATTATAAACTATCTTTCGAAGATGTTTGTTTTGGGGCAAAACATACTTTAGCAGACTGTAGAAGAAAAATGGTTTTTTTACTTTAAAAATCAATATGGCAGCCAAAAATTTTTAATTTTGATTTATTTCAATGAAAGTACGTTTTGAAAAATTTTGAAAAAATAAGTGCATATTTATACTCAGCGAACCCAAAACTCCCCCTATACGGATTTTCACTCAAATAGGTCAAAATTTCAAATTTTCGGGTCGACATATTGGTCCGCCATCTTGAATTTTGAAATTCAACACAAATTGTTTTTTCACTTTTTAACAAATTTCGACGTTTTGCCTTAATTTAGATAGTTTTAAAAAGCCTATCCTTAGCGATTTTCTTTTGAGTCTTAATGGGTTAATTGACTAAAATTTTTTTTCGATCAAATAATCAAAATTGATCAATCGTTATATATGAAATTGCAAATAATTTCATCGAGTTATTTTTAGCAACTACTAATTTTTAATAATCGATAATAAATACCTATTAATAATAATACACAGGATATTAAAAAAAATGAACATATAATGTAAGCATCCTATATATATAGTTTTAAATATTAATAATTATACATTTCAGATGTAGAACGGAAGCACAAATCGATAATATTAATAATGGCGATTCGACTGTCATAATTATTCGGCACTAATTTGAATTTTCGCGTAATCCCGTCGCGTGGTCTCGGCGCGCTTCGCTTTTTGTCTCTCCGCGAGCTGTTTTCTCGCCGGTTAAAATCGGAGCGTCATGTGTTACGCGAACGCCGCGAGTAATCGCGAGGGCAGAGAAAAGAAACGAGCTCGCGAAAAGATCGGTCCGCGCCATATTTCTCGCGTCGGAGGCTTACAAACGACACGAGTCGCGCGGTTTATTTCGTGACGCGTGATTCACTTCGCGGCGCCAAGCTCCGCGGCTTGTCGCTTGTCGTTCCTTTTCGTCACTTTCCTTCCTTCCTTCCTTCCTTTCCTCTCCCGTCCTCCCGCGCTTCTTCCAAAAGGTCGCGCACTATCGTGACTTAGCACCGTGGGTAATAAAACGCCCGTGACAAATGTCCGCAAGATTATGCGATAGCAATTGATTTGCGCGTCGCGGCGAGGAGTTAGCGCGTCCTACTTGTCTCCCGTGTGTGCGTATTACATTAGCCGTGTTGCACGCCACCACGACTTCTCAATAAATAACTTTCCGTTTAGCGTTAAGAAATGTCACCGTCAATCACGTTTCGGGTCATCAGGTTACATTAACATTCCGACGCGATCATCTATTCAACGACTATGGATATTCAACGACTGATCTACAGTGGAAGAGTCAGGTGACCTTGAATCACTGCGTGTATTATTAATGTATAATCCGTGTATAATCATATTCCTGGGGACACACATTCGGGGAACATGAAGCCTGCATGGAAAAAAGAGATCTGCATATAAACAATTATAAAATAAAAATAATATAAGAATATATATAAGATATACTATAATATAAGAATAAAAAGATCTGCATATAGACATATAGACAACTATAACATAATTTACTGTATTAGCCACTCTTCCTTTGCTACAGGAGCCAATTTCCTTGCTATGATAACAAGAAAATGTGCTCCTGCAATGAAAAAAGTAGCTAAAGCAGTAAATTATGTTTAATTGTCCATCTGTAGCAAATTTGCTACGTTAGCCACTTTTCTTGCTATAGAAGCAGATTTTCTTGTTATCATAGCAAGAAAATAGATTCCTGCAGCAAAGAAAAAATACTAACACAGCGAATTATATTTAACTGTCCATATGTAGCAAATTATTTTTTTCCGTGATGGAATACAACTTGCGGGAAGTCGAACGCTCCCTCTTTCACATGTCATTCCCTTTCAGTCGTGATCGGTTGGACGTTAATTAAGGGAAAGCTCCATATTGATGTTTTTTCTTCTGTGTATTCCAGGCGATGGAGTCGTGAAGTCTTGAATACAATTTGCGGGGCCGAGGGAACGCTTCCCTTTCTATACATGCCATTCCTTTTCAGTCGTTATTATTCGATTGAGCGTCAATGAAAGGTAAGCTCGAATCATATTGATGTTATTTCTTCTGTATTTATAAAGCGCGAGTCTAAGCAAGCGTCTGAGTTGCGACACTCGCGGCGCGAAATCAAACAATGAATCCTTTGATCTCTTTGAAATGACATTCTGGGTCTGTCAGACCGAAACAACTTCGAACTACCATATTTTTGCTGAAAATCAGTATTTTTGGACACTTTTTTCAAAGATATAAACAAGTTTCAGCTATATAAGATAGTAACGCAATAAAATTGGAATCTGTTGGCGGATTTGCGCGACATTTTTCCGGAACCTTTAAGAAAGTTAGTGAGCTATTTAACAATAGTTTGGGTCTCGCAGTCACACATTGTACGCGGAAGATTAATTCCGTAAGTGATACGTCTAGAAAAGTTTTGTAGAAAAATATTAAATTCCTCTTGATTTACTTTAATTATTGTATTTTTGTTTAGCAGATACAAATCAAACAAGTATTATATTTGACTATACATTATACTAATATCAAATATTTTTCAAATTTAGAAAATGTATATATTTTCTTAAAATTTTAAGAAAATCTTTGCTTCTCATGAAAGCAAATGTTCATTGCGCTTAAACAAAAGAGTTTGAATTTAAATAAGTATGTGTGTGTTGTTAATACTCATCAAATAAATTTGTACTATTTTTTAGTTTTTTCTCTCAGTATAGTGATTCAATAGAGATAGATAGTGGTGATTAAAATAATTGCACGATTCTCCCTGAGTTCCCTTTTCTTTAATAAACATATCTAAAGATTTTTTTCTTTATTACTATTTTCTTTGAAGAATCTTGAAAAACTTCAAAGAAAATAGTAATAAAGAAAAAAATCTTTAGATATGTTTATTAAAGAAAAGGGAACTCAGGGAGAATCGTGCAATTATTTTAATCACCACTATCTATCTTTACTGAATCACTATACTGAGAGAAAAAAACTAAAAAATAGTACAAATTTATTTGATGAGTATTAACAACACACACATACTTATTTAAATTCAAACTCTTTTGTTTAAGGGCAATGAACATTTGCTTTCATGAGAAGCAAAGATTTTCTTAAAATTTTAAGAAAATATATACATTTTCTAAATTTGAAAAATATTTGATATTAGTATAATGTTAAAATGTTATTGTAGTACTTGAATAAATATTCACTATTTCTTAGTTATCTTTTCTCACAGTATATCAGCAACGACTCAAAACATTCGCCAAGATTATACGACGTTAACAACTAGAATCAATTTCACGTAACTAGCTTCGTTTTATTCTTCTTCACACTTGGACAAGAACGAACGCCAAGTGCTCTTTGTTCGCTTTCGTCGAAAGGAATAAAGATGTTTACGAAGCTGTATACATGCCTGGTGTATTTTCCAGAACGCAGCTTGAGAGACGATATATAGACATCAACAAACAAATAACAATGAGACG
Source organism: Odontomachus brunneus (assembly GCF_010583005.1). NCBI lineage: Eukaryota > Metazoa > Arthropoda > Insecta > Hymenoptera > Formicidae > Odontomachus > Odontomachus brunneus. The sequence goes on from NW_022639465.1 coordinate 95,624, forward strand.
GTATCAACGGCACAAAAACACGTTAATTGTTCGCGATTTCTTTCTGTTTCTCCACGTGCGGACGAAGAAGATCGCGGGACGTCTTTGTGCGCGCTTCTTTGTCCGTTTTCTTGGAAAGAAATTAAACTTTTGCAGCTCGTATTGGCGCTACCGAGTCGTTTCGCACTTCTTAGACCGCATTAAACGAGACTCGGAAGGGTGAAAGTCCGGACGGCGCCTGCTGGACTGAGAGGCACCCTCGTAATCTGGCAATCACCTTTCGGTTAGTTCGACCGACCCTTTCGCGCCCTCTTCGGACCTCTCTTCCATTTAAAAGCCCTGTCACCGGTGCCGCCGGCGAGCAAAATGAAAGGCGAAACCCCACGCTGACGCGTTGACATGATCAGTCCTTGAGTATTAATTTGCATGTTAATCGAAAACTTATTTTTAATTATCTGTATTAGAAAGGGTAAGAGTGCCTTCCGCTGGAGATTACCGCTTATTGCAATTAAGCGAGTCAACTCTAGTTTAGCGACCTAAGAAATTCAGTTCTTGATATATATAGTGATTGTTAAATATTGAATTATATTGCACATAGTCATAAAATGTTAATAGTTGAAGATAACCATCACTTAAAAGAAATAAAGTAAATTGAGTAATCGTTTTTCTCAGTAGTGGAATATTTTTTTATGTAGATATTTATAAAAATAAGTATATGTTAAGAAAATACTGAGTCTCTTAACGAACCAATTTGTTTAACTAAACTGTAAAAAATGAATATGTCAATAAAAGGTTAAGTGTATTCTTACAAATTTTATGGCTCACCTAATAATGATATTTAGATTGATGAAGCAACGTCAAAATATTCATCGTGAGGTAAATAATTCCCCATCCTCTCTTCCTTCCTGAAATTTTATTGAAACATACCGCGAGCACAACCGCTATGAATCTTATAAAGATCCGCGGACCTCGTAAATATAAACATTCATGGTATCCTTCGACGGAGGGAGAGCGACAGAGAAAGCGGCTAGATATTATCTCTCGTCGTAATTCATCGCAAAAAAAACACGCCGTTTCCGAGACACGACGTCCCGTCTCCAAACGGACCGGCCCCCCTTTTCTTCTTTCGCGCGATAGCCATCGCAAATTTTACGCGAGCGAGGGGGCGGCCGATTTATCGGCCGCGACGAAAGTGATATCGCGGGCACGCGCGCGCAGTAGCGAGGGTAAAATTTTGATCGGCGTATTTTCTTGTCCGTACAGTTGTACGTACGCCGCCGGAAGGGTGGTAGTCGAGAGGGTGCGAGCGAGCGGCGCGTACTTCCACGGCCATTGTGTTGCTAGGGCGATTCAGTGACCCCCCGCGGATATTGCCCGTCGCCGAGGGTGAATAAAAAAGGGAGGATACCAACCCCTGGAACCGCGGGATAAATATCGCTCGCGGGACCCACCCACGTAAGAATTCCTAATTCAACGCCGGGAAGACGAAAGGGGAAGGGAAGAAGGGAACAAGGGCACGCCTTGTGTGTGCACGTGTGGAACCCTCGTACTTTATCGATCTCTCCTCGGCCCCCTCAGGAACGCCGCGGGGATGGACTCGTGCGAATCCCAGCACGAAATGGAAAGGTGCACCTTCCTTCGTTTCCGGCGTCGCGTTATCACACAAAATTGCCGCACGCTTGCTTTCAGTACGAACGCTTTTCCCGATCCGGCGGTTTGGAACGCAGCTGGTCGTCTAATGAGAGAAACAGTTTTTATTATTAATTCCCGAAAGTTAAGTTCCCTCACTGTACCATCGACCGCGTGCCCAACTGCATCGAGAGAAGTGTTCAAACCATTTTGAAGCCGAGCACGCACTCGTTTGTAACAAAAATTGTCATAGAATTTTGTAACCGAGAAATAGGTCGATATTTTTCTGCAATAATTGACTTTTCTTTCATTTAATATATACTATTTATATTTTGAGATCTGAAAAGCTTATGCTATTTTATTATTACGTTTACTAAACGTTTTTATTATTAAAAGATTTGTTATGTTCCCAGAAAAATTCACTATATTCTAACTATATTCTATAACAATTAAAAGTTAAACTATGAAGACAAAATGACATTTATCTTGCACACTGAGAGAGAAATATAGTTGCTTTTGACGTCAACTATATGTTTTTGTGACCACAAAAATAATTAGAAGAACCATTATTTTAGTAAGTTAAAAGTTAAACTATGAAGACAAAATGACATTTATCTTGCACACTGAGAGAGAAATATAGTTGCTTTTGACGTCAACTATACGTGACCACAAAAATAATTAGAAGAACCATTATTTTAGTAAGTTAAAAGTTAAACTATGAAGACAAAATGACATTTATCTTGCACACTGAGAGAGAAATATAGTTGCTTTTGACGTCAACTATATGTTTTTGTGACCACAAAAATAATTAGAAGAACCATTGTTTTAGTAAGTTATTAGAAAGATAGTTCTTCTAATTATTTTTCTGGTTAAAATCACAAAAAAGTACAGTTGACGCCGAAAGCAACTATATTTTTCTCTCAGTGCAGTCGTTGCTCGTCGCTCGACTGATTTTTAAAGTCCACATGTCCGAGCGCGGCCGATGCTAATGAGCGACAGCGACGATGACGGCGAGAACCCGGCGTGGATTTCACGGTCAACGTGCGTGCGGCCCCGGCCAGTCTGGGCGTCGGGACGCCCGGCGCCATGTCTGTACGTCCCTGCACCCTCGCGGCGCCCGCGGAGACTCATAAATTTCCTGACAGGAGAGCGCGCGCGGGCGCCGTTTCGTTTACCTTATCGGCCCCGAGCGAGACGCACGGCGGCGAAATATTGCAAATTTTTCGCGCCGGCGCGCTTTCTATCCCTCGATCTCGCGCCGATCGATCGATCGATATTAAAAAGTAATTTTCATTCGATGGAAAGCACAAAATATTCGATTGAGTATATGATGATTTTAAGTATTTGATGTAGTTTTTAAGTTTTAAGTTCTTAATTTCTTAAGTTTTTAAGTTCTTAATTTTTTAAGTTTTTAAGTTTCTTAAACTTTTGAGTATTTGATGTGTGTTACGTTCCAGGTTCCCCATTTAAAATTATACTCAAATTAAATATACTCAAATTACCCGAGTCAAAATTTAGATCCTATGTTGAACTTTGAATTCTATACCGCAGTAGTACACCGCTAAGATAGCGAATTAGGTTTAATTCTAACGATATAATTTACTCCTACTTTGACCCTGATGATGTCTGAAATTTTCGCTTTCGCTTTCTTTAGCATCAAAGTAGATTGTATAATAGTAGGATTTTAGGAAGTAAAGTAGGTCCAGTTGCGAATTGAAGTCTCTATTGAAGCTTTAGCTCCTACATAGAATATATGTATTTTATAGAATTCAAGGTTCAACGTGGAGTCAAAATTTCGACTTAGAAATGAGTGTCAATATTGTCAAAATACGTTTCACCTAGGTTGTAGATTATCTAAGTAGGCTCAAACTATTTTTAAGAGCATGAAAGTGGCGTCAAAATTTTGACAAGGTAGAGTTAAAGGAGTCAAAAGAAAACTTAATAAGTATCAATATCGTCATAGTAAGTTTTACCTGGATTATAAACCGTCTAAGTAGGCACAAACTATCCTTAAGATTATCGTCAAAGTAGCATAAAAATTTCGACTCGGGTAACAATCATTGTTTCATATATAAGCAACGATATAATAATATAGTTAGGAAAATTGTAAAGTCTTGAATTTTAATAATGTTGTAATTTTACTTGAATATTATAATAATCTCATAAGAAACACAATATGATTATTTTGGCGATAATGATATCTTCTTTCGGTATTTAAAACCATCATATTCTCCATCTGATATTTTGTGCTCTTTAATAGAAATTATTTTTTAATAATACAAACACAGATTTTTCTTCGTGTCGAATTGTATAAAATATATTCCTGCAAGTAACTTCTCTTCGTTTAACGCTATGTAATCTCATTTGAAAATTAACATGTCAAAAATAAAGATATTTCTGAAGCAAGAATGTCCTTTTTTCTGTGCAGCAGAACTACGCAGCGTCTGGATGCTGCAGACGAGAAAATGACCTCCGCGATAACTCGCCATTGTTCTTATTAACGCGGAATATGGTGATTTGTGTGCTAATTGCTTGTCTGTATGCATTATGCATACGCGGCGGCCAGTTTTTATGGCGTGAATTCGCATTAAAATAGGGGACGTCGCAAAAGATATTTTATAGAGACGATTAAATGTATAAAAATATTGAGTATATCTTTCAAAGTTCAGAGTTACAGCATTATTATCCTTGGAACCTACGTCGCTCGCTTTTTTCTTTTTCTTTCTTTTTTTAACGAGATTTCTTTTCTTAGTTTCGTTACGAAATGTATTTCTGGTGTTTTCATTTTTATATATATCAACTGGCGAACGCTACTACTAGTACCATCCGAGTCAAAAACTTTAGCCCTATTTTCGACCCGGATTTTATAACATCTGTATATATTCTGAAGGATCAATGTATATTTAATACACATGGAAACAGACGTCCTACTTGGTGCCTCTAAATTGTAGAAAATGTACAAAATGTTACTTGTACACGGAGAGAATTTTATAGTAAAGATCACTATAGGACTTTGTAACCGAGGAATAGATTCATATTTTGCAGTAATAGACTATTCTTTCATTTTATATATGCTACTTATATTTTAAAAACAGAAACGTACTATTAAAACACTTGCTATGTTTCTAGCAAAATCTGCTGTTTTTGGTCAAATTTTTACTATATTTCTTAGCAAAATAAATTGTACTAACAGTCTATTTCTAGACTATTAAAAATAGTAAAATATAATAGTAAAATTAAAAAGAATTTATGTGAAAAAATAACTATAATTTTCACTCCATGTTCTAAAGAGACTCCTCGGCAAAATTATAGGTTAAATAAAATCAAAAGATTGACAGAAAAGGTTTCAGAATTATCAAAGTGTGTGTTAAATGGAATATTGAAGTCAAAAGAAGGATAACAATTTCGAGTCGGGTACAGACGTGTCCATGAAATCTTGATTAAATAATCTCGCAAAAAAATAATTTTCGCAAATATCATAGATAGATATAAAAATAAAATTCCGTCGCACACGCTAATCTCAAACAACGTTCCTTCGAATAAAGACGTTCGAACTCACCTTGCGAAACTACGTCGATCCACGGTAAAATGTATATCGCGCGCGTAAATGCGTATCGCTGACCTTTCATGGATATTTATTTGCATGCTCTTTTATTGCACTCGACGTTGCATAATATGCGCATAAAACGCAACGGCGAGATTCGTATCGCGCCGGCCAATTCCTGCAATTTTGCTCTGTGTATGGGCGACTCTCGGCGTGTCCTTCGAGGGTATCGATCAGTCCTGCCGGCGCGGCGAGTAGCCGAAATTCGTGTCGGATGCGTTCCCGTAGCGCGGCTATCCGGATTGCAACCAGGGATGTGCGATTTATCAAATTGTGTATCGCGACGCGATATTTTTTAAGAAGCGCCATGAATTCGATATGTCGTATCACAATTGTGTGTCGCAAATGTTATTTCAAATGTTATTTCGCGCGTAATTTTTGCAAACTTTATATCACTAACGCGATTCTTAATCATAAGGAGGCATGAAATCATAATATTTAAATAAAAGATAAACATATTAACAATAAATAAATCAACCCGATATTTAAATAAAAGATAAACATATTAACAATAAATAAATCCCTGAATCGAAATTTTGATGTTACTTTGACGCTCTTAAGGATAGTTTGCGCCTACTTAGACGGTTTATAGCCTAGGTAAAACCTACTTTGATGATATTGATACTCATAAACTTCTCTTTTGAACCTTTAACTTTACCTTGTCAAAATTTTGACGCTACTTTGATGCTCTTAAAAATAGTTTAAGCTTACTTAGATAATCTACAATCTAGGTGAAACCTATTTTGACGATATTAACACTCATTTCCGACTCGAAATTTTGACCCTATGTTGAACCTTGAATTCTACACCACAGTAGGAGCTAAGATAGCAAAATAGGTTTAATTCTAATGATATAATTTATTCCTACTTTGATGAAATCTGAAATATATGCAACAAATAAAATGTATATTTTGTATGCTATTTGACGCTTCTGTTCCGTTATTTATTAAATTTTTTAAATATTTCTATAAAATACACATATTCT
>NW_022639465.1:101830-113490 GCF_010583005.1 Odontomachus brunneus
TAGGAGCTAAGATAGCAAAATAGGTTTAATTCTAATGATATAATTTATTCCTACTTTGATGAAATCTGAAATATATGCAACAAATAAAATGTATATTTTGTATGCTATTTGACGCTTCTGTTCCGTTATTTATTAAATTTTTTAAATATTTCTATAAAATACACATATTCTACGGAGAAAAATAATTTTGCTCTTTTAGCAAAATCGTTGTTGCTACTGCATATTCGTAGTGACAACAAAAAAAATTTAGTTAACGTAACTAATTTTACAAATTATTCGTTATCAGAGCAGAAGTAATTTTGTTGTCAGGATAAAAAAATTCATTGAATGTATTTGTCCTAAGAATCACGTTAATTTGCTATCGATACAAAATAATGTATCCTTAGCAAATTTATTTGCTATTGAAGCAAAACTGCAACTGCTTATATAAATCCATCATAGTTCTTACAGCAAAATAATTTGTGAAATTCAGCAAATTATATCCAGCAAATAGTGATTAGTACTCTTAGCAAATCTTTTTGCTGTCCATATAATAACGAAGAGATTTTGCTGGACTAGCAGAAAATTTGCTGGGCTAGCAAATTATTTTTTTCCGTGTAGGAGCTAAAGCTTTAATAGAGGTTTACAACTGAACCTACTTTGTTTCCTAAGATCCTACAATTATACAACCTACTTTAACGCTAAAGACAGCAAAAGCAGAAATTTCAGACATCAGGGTCAAAGTAGGAGTAAATTATATATATATATATATATATATATATATATATATATAATATATTATATATATTATATTTGTGTAAATTATATCGTCGAATTAAACCTACTTTGCTACTTTAGCTCCTACTGTGGTGTAGAATTCAAGGTTCAATATAGAGTCAAAATTTTGATTTGGGAACTCTCTCTTTGACCCTATGTTGAATTCTACAACGCAGTAGGAACCAAGTTAGCAGAATAGGTTTAATTCTAATGATATAATTTACTCCTACTTTGACCCTGATGATATCTGAAATTTTCGCTTTTGCTGTCTTTAGTGTTAAAGTAGGTTGTATTATATTAGGATCTTAGAAAGCAAAATAGATTCAGTTGCGAACCTTTATTGAAGTTTCAGCTCCTACATAGAATATATGTATTTATAGAATTCAAGGTTCAATATAGGGTCAAAATTTCGACTCGGAAATGAGTGTCAATATCGCCAAAATAGGTTTCACCTAGATTATAAATTATCTAAGTAAACTCAAACTATTTTTAAGAGCATCAAAGTAGCGTCAAAATTTTGACAAGGTGAAGTTAAAGGTTCAAAAGAGAAGTTAATGAGTATCGATATCATCAAAGTAGGTTTTACCTAGGCTATAAACCGTCTAAGTAAGCGCAAACTATCCTTAAGAGTGTCAAAGTAGCATCAAAATTTCGACTCGGGAATATTCTTTCGTATGTCTACTATAAGAAAACACAAGTTTACCGCCATAGTCGATAGTCATCGTTCCTTCCAAAGCATAGAAATCGCGCGAAACGAAAACAGTCGTAACGAGTGATTTTAAATCGCAAGCGCGATTTTGCGATAAAAATCCAATTGCGTATCGAGCTGCGATTCAGGAGAAGAAAGCACCGCAGTGTTTGCGATATATCGCGAAATCGTGCATCCCTATTTGCTACGCGTTTCTCGCGCGGTCTCGCACGCGGTTCGCCGAAGGACGTTACGAGAGATTAAGTTACGATTTGCTATCGCGCCGTGCTGTTGCTCGAAGGCAGGATGAACGTGTCGCGGAGTCCTGTCTCGCGGAACGCGCTCGGCGAGTCAGGACCTTCGAGAAGAAACGCGTACGTACGTATCTGCGTACGCACGTATACATACGTGCGCTCGCATGAATTGCATCCTGTAATTTCGCGGCCGAGCCTTTATCTCGGGAGAAATGCGTTTGCACGCGTATTTATCGCGTGTGAATTGCGAGCGCGCAGCGCTCCCCGCAATCGGCAGGCCGTCGTGCGAATGTTACTTGCGTAACGCGATTTTATTTGGATTTCTCCGCGGGTGCGAGTGTGACGTGTCTCTCGTCTGTGATATCGAGACCGCGATTGCTATTACAAATTTGCCGGCTCATGTTTGCGCACACGTGCACGTGTATACTTGTGAATTTGCGTTTTCCCGCGACGGATTTAATTTAATTTGGCATTTCAGCGCGCGGGAGTAGCGCCCGTTGTGAAATTGAATTTGCCAATCAACGTTTGTGCTCGACAATAAACTCGGCGAAGTAATAATTGAAGTCCAGTAGACGGTAGACGACTATATTTTCTATTTTCGTGGTAGCTCTCCTCCTCTCGCCTCTCTCTCTCTCTCTCACACACACACACTCTCTCTCTCTCTCTCTCTCTCTCTCTCTCTCTCTCTGTTACTCTTTCACGCGTCGTTTCCAGCTACGCCTTGTTGACCGTCAGAGTGTTGCGCGAGAGTTCCCCGACTAAAATGGCCAGAGCTTTGAGAGAACGAGTAGGTTAAAGTGTTAATGCCGTATGATTGCCGACGACTAACACCACCGACCAGCAGTGTAAGCAGCTTCGCCGCGTGCAGCCGTATTTTAATCCACCGGGTGTTCGCGTGCGAACGCCAGCGGGAGTTTCGCCCAGAGTCGCGGTTGAGCTGCGAGAGATGGATTAAATAGAACGAATAAACGTTAGTTAGCTAGTAATAAGTTGATAAAATTATTAATGAATATAATTCCCTAAACTCTAAACATAGGTAAAACTTACCCAGACTGACTTTTCAAACGTTACCGTCTTTTAAAACATGTATGTGTGTTTGATTTGCTCATTATAATTTTTTTTAATCTCATTGAATCATAAAAACGTCTACGAACTTATATTCCCCGAAGTTTTCTGCACCAAAAGAAAACAATTATTAGGTAAACTAATGCATAAATAAAGTACTTATCAGGGAAATAGAGAATAATAATTTTTTTACTTGTAACATTGCGTATATATATTTCTCTCAATTTCACTTCAAACTAACAGTGATACATAACGAAGCAAATATATAGAAACATAATTTTAGTTGATTTATGAATAGTTCCCTTGATGAGTCACTGAAGATGCAGCGATACTATCTTAAGTAAAATTAGGTTTGTTGGAAAACTTGAGCATATTTTCCTCCGTTATGTACGGAAAAGAACAGTTGCTGAGCTACGAGAAATGAGTTAAATAAGGGTGTGAAAAATTGACAATAATACTAACATTAATTCTTCCAGAAAGTTAAACACAATTTTGTTCATTAGGAAACACCTCTGTCTATTATGTGCAATATACAGAAGAATACGGTTTTTCTTCTGAATTTCTATGCAAATACCCGCAAAAGATAAGCGTTGTTAAGCTCCACGATAACGGTTACGAGGGCAATTAACGGCGATCATCAGCGAACGTATCGATTACCTATGTTGCATGGTAATATCATAATTTATCTGCAAACGACTCGTAATAAATACGATATATATATATATATATATATATATATATATATATATATATATATATATATATATATATATATATATATATATATATATATATATATATATATATATATATATATATATATATATATATATATATATATATATATATCGCTCCTAATGGAGTCTTCCAGAGAGCGGCTAGCTGCTGATTAGCCGTCTCGTTCGCTGTTTCTTATCGGCATTGCGGTTAAGCCGAAAGATCGAGCTCGCGTTGACACGATCCAGCCTTCTTGGAATCGCAGTCCGTATCACGAAACTTGTCTCTCCTCCTTTTCTTCTTCTTCTTCTCTCTATCCTTCTCATAGAAACTTTTATAATTTTTCATTGCATGCTTTAAAACGTCTTATACGATATAAGAAAAACGTCTCTATCCACTTCGGGGAAAACAGTTCAATTTAATCTAAATTAATCTGAATCGTTTTCATGCTCCTCTTTGAATTCCTTTTATAACCCTTGCATTTTTTATGCTCTTTAAATATTTTTTATATACTGAGAAAAAAAAATAAAAAGTATTTATTCGGTGTGAATACTAATGACATGTATTTACTTATATTAATATAAAATATTTTTTCAAATAAGAAAATACAAATAAAAAAATATATATTTTCTAAAAGTCTTAGCTCTTTATGAAAACAATTGTTTATTCTGCTTAAATAAAGGAGTAAATTAAATATATTAATTAAATTAATATCAAGTAAGTTATTAATACCCGCCGAATAAATATTCTTTATTTTCCAGATATGTTTTCCTTGTGTACTTTTTAAATTTTTTTTATAAATCTCTTAAATTTTCTTAAATCTTACGTACACACACACACACACACACACACACACACACACACACACATTCGTCGTCATTTTTCGTCTTTCATATATTTTATATTTCAACTTAATATTTATATTTCAATAAGGAGTAAAAAAGTTTCGCGTGAGATTATCGTGAAAAAATTTCGATGTGGTTCTGGAATTGAGGATGCGGTACGTTATGTGAGGATGGTAGAGCCAAAGAATCTCATAGAAAATGCCTGAGGGCAACACGTGTGGATCGTATGATAGTGTGCGGAACACATAAAACCTTTTCGTGTATGGCGGTGCAATTAACACGGCATGAGGGTAGACGTCGCCGTCGTCGCCGCCGTTGTTGACAAAGGGCTTACGGCCCGGCGACGCCGTCAGTTTTGAATGTTATTAAACGTAATTTAATATCTGGCCCCGGCCATTCGTAAGCCGGGACCCCTCCCGGAATTCATAATGGATGCGGTGGCGATTCCCATTAAAGTTTATACGAGCGGCAATTCGCGTTCTGCGGGCTGTGTGGGCGACATCCGCCTCGCTTTCGCGAAAGCAGGAAGAATTCGCGGATTACGTGGATCTTAGTCGATCCACGAGCGACTTCCTGTAATTTTTCGGATTTTGAGCGAATAGGAGTCGGCCAATTGAGCTGTAAATGCACACTGAGAAGAAAATATATTTATTTGTGGGACCAGAGATGAAAATAATCTAGTCTGACGATAACTCACTTGATAAATTATGATAAATTACTCGGAAATTTTAAAAAGGTGATAAAATAGTAATTTAGAAAAAATTACAGAAATAAAAAAATGTTAGTATAAAGCTCAAATTTGGCAGTATAAAGCACACATTTGGCCTTTAAAATGAGTAAGACACTTTATTTAACTCATATTTTCCATAAAAAAATTTGATACTATATATTAATATGCTATATATAACATATAATAATTTGGAAATTAAATATATAGTAACTAAAGAAATTTGAAAAAAGTTTTTAAGTCTTAATCTATATTTTTCGTACCATCTTATAGGCTTACATTATTTTTATTTATTGTTGTTTCAACGACTAAACTGTTATATAATTAAAAAATTTTAGTAGTGTTTTAAGAAATGAAAATTTTAATGTACCCAAAAAATTGTAAATAGTTTCCTTTCTTTCATCTGAAAGATATTTGAGAGATTATTAAATGTATATTTAATGAAAATATAAAAAGAATGTTTTATCTTATTTATTAGTGCAGAGAACGCGAATATTTATATTTTTATTAAAATTACTAATAAATGAATCAATTTTATTTCGCAGAGATAAACTTTATTTTACAAAAATAAATATAATTATAACATTATTTTTAAAAATAAATATAATTATTTTACAAAAATAAATATAATTATATTCCGCAAATAAATTTTCAAATAGTTTTTCACAATATATTCCTTTGTCGTATCGAATGACTAGAGTTTTATCTCCTCGAGAAGCAATCTCGGATGGCTGTTACGCGAGTCGTCGTCTCGTAATTAAGACAAGCTCGATAATCGATTCCAATAAAGTCGGTCGATTAACGTGGCGATCTGCTCATTCGTCGAAAGAAATGGAGGACAATTCAGAGATGGGCGGCAATGAGATTTCCCGGCAACGATAAATTTCCTCTCTATCTCTCGGGCCCTTCTTTCCCTTCCTCCTCCTCCTCCTCCTCAGTTGCGTCTCTCCCTCGTGTAAGTGCAGCTAAGTTTATTAGAGCAATTTCCAACACCGAACAATGGCCCATCCACGATGCAGAAGGGGCTCGAAAAAGTTGCGCTCGGGCGGCAGGGTTTCCATGGCTACCCGTTATATAGGGAGCCCGTAATTGCCACGTCCAGTCGCCGCAATGATGATAATTATTGCTTGTGGTTTTTAGACGATCGTGCAAATTTCAAGCGGCCAAATACGCTTCGTCATTAGTTGCCATCGCGCGCAAGTCACGTACCACACAGACACACACGCAAGTATTTTAAAATGTTCGTTTTGTTTTATTATTTCTTTCAATTTTCTTTTTTTACTATACCTTGAGGAACAAATTTATTAAATTTCAAAAACACGTTTGTTTAGATAGTACTGTGAAGATATTTGTTTAAATTAAATAATTATTTTGTAAAATTAAAGAAACAAATTTATATTTAAAACTTCTTTATTTAATTTTAGAAAATAATTACTTAATTTTAACAAATATCTTCACAGTACTATTCAAACAAATATTTTTTTAAATTTAATAAATTTTTTTCTCAGTGTACTTCTTTCGCACTTTAACACGCTTGCTACCAAGGTAGTGTGACGACAAAATGTTTTTCTATGTCCACATGATCAAACGAAGTCTGTTACACATAATTAGGCAAAAAAGGAAAATACGAGATGGGCTGTGAAGAGGGCCTAGTGCTATGCGATGACATTGTCAGAAATATCAGAAAATTTGGAGTCTCCAAAATAAATGCATGAAATTAAAATCGTCAAATCATTTTTGACACTCATTTAACCTCATTTATTTCGGAAACTTGACATGATCAAATTCTGAAGTCCGATTCGGATTCAGTACACAAATTATGTAGGAAACCAAATGTCAAATCTCAAACATCAAAACCATGCAGGCCTGTGTTATTCTTGAACCGTAAAGAGAATCATCGACTGGTGAATTTGCTTACTGCTTGTGTTTTTTTTTTCGTGTGCTTCCTGCTTAAGCTTACTTCCACATATTGTTTTGCGCTTAAGAAGCTCTGCTTATCACTTTCCTCGTAATTAAAGCGTGTTGTTGTCCGTCATGATCTGTTTTACGCCCAGTTGTAAATCATTTTGTGTATGGATCGCGGGAATCTCTATAATACGCGCCACACTTTCCTACAGAATTCTTTCACGAGGCTCGCGGAGAGAGAAAGAAAGAGGCTCGAGAACCCGCAGGAGCGTAACAACGAACGGCTGTTCGTAAATTATTTTCTGCGGGCTGAAGGCGACCCGGCGGCTCCCGGCCGCTCCCGGGGTGAGGGGACTGGCGTTAAAAAGAAGGCGAAAATCGGGGTATAAACAGAATCAGTGAGGAAGGATGGCGGGAGGAACGGGTAGTCGAGGGACACTGCGACTGTTTAGCCTTGACATTCGCCTCCCACATCCTGCTGGGCTTTGTCAGTGGCACTCAACTGGCGAATTTTCGTCGTCACGGTGATCGCCTGCTCAAGGTCTCCAATCGTTATCATTTTGCCGGTTTTTGATCGCGCGGAAAATATTATAATTATATCGATATTATACTGATTTCGATACTTTTGCTTTTTCCAATCTTCCAACACTCCAAAAAATATAAGGACGTCCTTAGTGGAATCTTCTTACACTGAGAGAAAAATATCTAAAAATTATACGTCGGATATTAATAACATTTATTTAAATCTAAATTTTTTTGATCAAATGGAACAAATTGCTTTTATAAGATCCGAGGCTTTTAAGAAAATGTATATTTGCTTTTTTTCGAAAATATTTTCTATTAGTATTAGTAAATATGTGTTATTAGTAGCTACCACGAATAAATATATACTATTTTTTAGATACTTTCTCTCTCAGTGCATGGTCTCAAAAATATTTTTCTAAAACTAGATGGAATAGATTCTAGGTATAATTCTTAAAATTAAAGGAATCTCTCTCGAGTCGAAATTTTGATCCTATTTTCAGCTTAGTTCATTCAACACTTACTTGAATATTCTGAAATCTACATCAACCTTTTTTTATTCTACCTAACTTATCTATTTTGCCGTTAAAGAAAGTGAAAATGAAAATTTCGGATATTATCAGAGTCAAAGTAAATTGTATCATTAGAATTAAACTTACTTTGCTAACGTAGCTCCAACGTTCCTGCATTGTAAAATTCAAAATTTAACATAAAGCCAAAATTTCGACTCAGGTTTATCCAACACAAGTTTTTTCTTAATATAAATCTTTTCCAGTAATAGCGTGTTCTGCTCCAAGTGAACATATTTTCCTCTTTATTCCGGAAAAAAAGAATAATATTTAATAGATTTCCCATTAAGAGTCTATTTTCATCAGAAGAGAAATATTCTTCCGTTATTTTTCGCTTAGAAAATTTAGATTACGAAAAATAACACCATTCAATTAAAATTCTTTTCTTTAAGGTATCAGAATAATTTTCTTTTGATCTTAAAAGAATCGTCTGGAGGCCAATACATAAGAAGATTCCACTAAGTACAAAATCATGTTTTTGGCTGGAAAATAAAGCTTCATCAACAATAAATATGCGCGCCGTATCGATGTCTGATGAGAACGAGTCGAAACCTGTGGTGCAATTTTACATTTTGCAAGTACAGCGATCAGAAAGTCATCTCTTCGCGTAACTTTAACCACGTTGCAATTAATTAGAAGAAAATTACTGACGAAATTACATAGAGGTTTCGCGGAATCGATAATTGCTCGTGCGATAAGGAATTGTTTCCGTAGCTGATCGTTAGACTCTCCGTCAACATTCCGTTCGATATTGCGAGTCGATGGTTATCGCGTAGCCTTTAATCAGTTCGTTAGAACGTAATTTCGCGATTTCACGCGAATGGCGGCGGTAGTGGCGGCCTTTTGAAAATAGCACGAGATAATGCGCGAAAGTGAAAAGTCGCACGTACGCGACGGCGTT
The DNA here is from genome assembly GCF_010583005.1 of Odontomachus brunneus. NCBI lineage: Eukaryota > Metazoa > Arthropoda > Insecta > Hymenoptera > Formicidae > Odontomachus > Odontomachus brunneus. Next base: position 110,780 of record NW_022639465.1, read on the forward strand.
CCCCTTGAGACTCGCAGCTGCCCGTTGGACATCGATTTGCATTTCTGCATTAATGCGCGCGATCGGTTTGATAGTGTAATGTGCATTCTAGTTCTGCGAATTCGTAGGAGAGAACGGCTCGCGGGCACCTCGACGCGGACCTTAATCGGTTGGTCCTTAAAAGAAAACGTGCCAAGGCCGACAATGATCTCAATAGGGAGCGCGACGAACGCGTATTATTAATTTGCACCGCAAGACCAAGCGGGCAGGCGCCATCCAGATGGGACCGTGCGTTTTTTACAAGCATTTATTATCCGAAATGCAAAGTGAGCAACAGCGTCTCGAATAATAAATCATCCCGGGCCGATTTATCACGCTTAATACGCACGTAACGCCTTTTTCCACGAGACAATCTGTATCTTTCCGCGGGACTAAAGCCAACGAAATAACGAGCGCGTTAAGTCGTAAATTATGAAGGTCCTCGCTATTAAAGTACACCGGTAATCAGTCTCGTAATCAATCTGCATGGAGAAACAGAATTGGTTGGATTAATATGACAACGATACAATTGAAGGTGTTTTAGTTGAAGGAAACAGAATTTCTGGCTACGTAGAACTGAATTTTCCCTTCTTACAGGGAAGAAGCAGAATTCTTAGCGTTTCAGAATTGAATTTTGCTCATAAGGAAGAAACAGAATTCCTGGTTCTTCAGAACTGAATTTGGTCCTTAAGAAAGAAACAGAATCTCTGATGCTGATATGAAATTTGGTTCTTAAGATCCAAAGATTTTATTTCCTTAAACCAAAACACGTTTGTAGTTATGTCATTGTTACGTTAATTCAACTGATCTTTTTTCCCTCGCCTAGATCAACTGTAAAATTAATTACTGAACTTAGTTCACAGAAAGGAAAACAGAATTTCTGGTTTTTATAAGTTTAGTTCATTAGATCCTGAAATTATGTTTCCTTCAACTAAAATATAAGTTTAGTGAAGTCATTGTCAGGTTAATTCAGACAATTTTTTTTGAGTTTATAGAAAGAAAACAAGATTTCTTATTATATGCCAATCCGGTTCTTGAGAACTAGAATTTCTATTTCCTTCAACATTTAATTACGTTATTGTCATATTAATTCAATCGGTCTTTTCTTCCACGTATAATCGAATATTATCTTTTACATAATTGATCTTTGTATATCGTCAGGCTAATCGATTCGAATAATCGGAATGAAGTCTCTTCATCAAGCAATTTTAATGCCGTGGAAGCTGCAAAGACGCTGTTCGCAAGACTCGCGAGTCCCGCCGCAATTAATTAATTTCACCGAAGAGATGTTTCTCTCACTCTCTCTCTCTCTCTCTCTCTCTTTCTCTCTCTCTCTCTCTCTCTCTCTCTCTCTATAACCGCATCCTCCACTTGCACCGAATTGCGTAACAGGTTCGGAGCTTTTCCACGAACAAGTCGATAACTTTTATTCTTAATCCGCGAGATCGTTGCGACATGTTCGGGACATCGCGAATCACGCGCCGGGAGAGCGCCCACGGGCTGTTATGCAATTCGTTACAACGGATGAACGAGGCGGTTTCGTAAAGGGCACAGCTCGATGGAGCCGAATTTGATGAACGAAGGAAATATAAATCAAAGTTACATCGCACACACACGCCTAATTTCTCGTGTCGCAGACAAGAGAAAGTAAGCCGCGTCAAGGTTGATCTCTTATACGGAGTGTCACACACACGGGCGCATATGCATATACGCACACACACACACACACACACACACACAGAGAGAGCTCGGATGTCCTTTTGAGCGACAGAGACTTCGTCCTTTCCTTAACGAGAATGTCGGGAAAGTTCATGGTTTCATGGCAACTTCCAGGATTTAGCATTGTACATTTTTATTTCGCGCGAATCTCTAAGTATGTAAAATCCTACATCCATAAAAACGTAATCTCATCCTTAGCGGAATTCTTTGAATCCTAAGCTCCTTCTCAATCATTCATAAATCTTGAACATTATGTTTATGTTTTAATATTTTTATTTCGATAAATCAGCTCCAAGTTGACGCAGAAGATCTGTCATCGAAAAGGCACGCGAGCTTTCTTAGAACACGTCTGTTGACAGCAGCTACATATGTCTAAAAACACAACATGATATCGATTTCACCTTATATTTCTTGAGCAGCAGCTGAGGTAGCATCGGAGACACATTGGAAAAACACATTTTCCGATGCGACTGTTTCATATTCTCGGAAAACACGAGGCATCTGCAAACAATTGTAACAAAGCGACGTGTTTTATATACTCGCCGCCGTATACTTCATTAGCATCCTATTTTTAGTGCGTTAATGGCCACTACCGCTGCGTCATCAGCATCTTATGATAACAATACCATATGGTTATGCGTTTGTATAATGGTTATTTGCTAGCGCTGATTCAATGACGAGGAATGCACGACCGATCGTGAAGGGTGCGCAATGATCGATGTAAGACATAAAAGATCGATGTACTATCTGGCAGAACGATTTGCATGAACGAGCGACGCCCAGAGATCGTCGATGACGATTGTTTCGACCATTCATCTGCGATCGACTCACCGGTTACGAATTTTCATGGTTTCCATTAAACCGACTTCATCATTTTCAGCTAACTCTCAGATTCTCTTTAGATCTTTGAATTTGTAGATTTATTCCATTTCATTATTCCTAATATAAATCAATTTAATTAATCAATATATACA
>NW_022639465.1:113500-115334 GCF_010583005.1 Odontomachus brunneus
TCGTCATATACCGTATATACGTATATTCTCATGCTTGTTACGCTTAGACAACCGTAAACCGAAGACTACAATACAATCGTGAATTTTATCGCCGTCCAGTTTTCATCCATGTTACTGTTTATGTTTCCTAGAAAGTCGCGCGAGATATCTTCGTAAATATCGAGGACGCGGCATCTAGGAATATTCTACTTTGCAATGGACCAACATATATTACACAATAAGAACCCTGTTAGAAACAATAAAAGAAATATTATTATTCTACCATTAAGGAAAGCGATTTCTCCGTTTACTTTCCTTCTTTTAAGTAATGGTTGACAACAAAATATCTTAAGGCGTTATTCAAAATTAGATTTTGTTTGCAATTGACATATTAAACGTTTTAAATTGAAATTGTTCTTATTTGCGCTAACAGCGTCTGCTAATATTTCCTTTGTTTTTTCGCTTGTTACTTAACCGTTAGAAACAGTGTCTTAGACTGAGAGAAAAAATATCTAAAAAAATAAAGAAATATTTGTTCGATAAATACTAATAACATACTGACTAATATCTCAATTTTTTTTAATATAAGAAAGGATTGCTCTCATGAGAAGTGAAGATATTTTAAGGAAATATATATTTTCTTATTTGGAAAATTTTTTAACATAAAAATATGTAGATTAGTAAAAGTATGTATTTTTAACACAGTTAAAAGTAATTTTTTAACACAAAAATATGTAGATTAGTAAAACATGTTAGTATGCACTGCATATATTTTTCTTATTTTTTAGTTATTTCTTCTCTCACGCACGCAATATCACTGATGTATGTGAGTGTAAAATAAGTTTATTAAATATTAATTAACAATAAGTATCGGGGGATGCTTACAAAGTGTGGCTAAGCCGGACAATGGTACAATTTTTTCCGCTTGATTGACGTGGCATTGATTGTAATCGATGAATTATTAACCGATTGCGGGCGACACGAATGACTCGATTGTCGCAATGTTTTCGAGACCCCCGGCGCGCGGCGAAATGATTTCATAGCCGAGCCGCTTTGCATACCGTGCTATTTAATGCTCCAGAAGGTGCGCCAGCCGAGTCGGCTAGAGCAGAGGAAGAGGGTGAGAGGCGGCGGGGCGGGAAGAAATATAGAGGAATTATCGTCTCTCTCTGTGCGCGCTGCATTGTTATTAGTAGCCAGATGGAAGAAAGCCGACGCGAGAGATCGGCGTTCGGTGTGACGTCAGCCGACCTCACCTAAGATCGTAGAAATAAACGTGAAATAATGTCGTTTAGATCGCGCGACGATCAGCGCGATCCTGAAGATGACGGATCTCCCGCATCCTTCGATCCTCACTTCCTTACTTTGATCATTTGAATATCCCGAGCGGCGGCAACACGAGATGAAGACGATATCACGCGAAGATAACGACTTGCGAAGGTATCGTATTGCTTCGAGGATTTCCTAACGAAGATTTTTTAAGAGTACGTGGAACTAATAGCATGGGGGGTGGGATAAATTCCGAAGGAGACGCTCGAAAACTCGTGTCTTAGAATTAACTCATTAACGCCCAAATGTGCTGAAATTTTACGTTGATTTGAGCCATTTATTTTACTACGGAAATGAGATCAGTTATTTATAAAGAGTACCATTCCTACCAACTTCGATGTCGCTCTATCGAATAGCGTTGAGGAAATTAAAAAAAAATCGTAATTTATGCAAAATGTTTGCAAGATAAAATTAAAAAACGCGTTTTTAGAGTTAATTTTTTCTACCGCTATTTTTTCTATAAAAACGTATTAGTATCACTCGGAAAAGTGTCTAAAACGTGTTTCCGACACTTTAACTTAAAAAG
>NW_022639465.1:115344-120719 GCF_010583005.1 Odontomachus brunneus
GAAGATTTCAGAAAGGTTCAATGTTTCTGAAACCTTTCTGAAAGCTTTTTCAAACTTCTGTGCTATGTGGGATATTATATACATAAATATATATCATATATCATATATTATATATATGTATATATATATATATATATATATATATATATATCATATATTATATATTATATATCTGATCTAATCATTAAGCTGAGAAATTGTTTTTGTCAGCAGTAGAATAATATTTTTCTGTATGTAAAGCAATACATTTTACACACGCTCTGTCTAATCAAATCGGAAATAACGCGCGATGCCACATTCATCTTCTGGTTCATTGTCTCGATGCGTTCACGTCAAAATATACAACCTTCGTAATAGCCACCGGGAAGAGACGGCTTGCAGTGAAATAACTAAACGGCATCGCGGAAAAAGACAACACACAACGAGTTTATGTGCTGTTTTCAGTATAGGAGAAAAAAAATGGTCAATCGGTTATAATCTGTGTGTGTATGTGATAATTTTGCGGAAAATAAATACTGAATATCGATAAATTCGCGAAGATATACAATCGTCGGAGAGAAATGCCCGGCGGCGATTATTACTCCGAGATCGACGGGCGATCTTATCTAGCGATTTGCATAAAATCCGCTTGCCTCGAAATTAACGATGACGAGCGCCTATTCGAGTTACTGTTCAGATGTCCCTGAGCGCTAAATGATTTCTCAGATCGATCTCGGAATCGTTTATCCTTGCATCTCGATACCAACACATCTGCCGTGTGTTTAGTGTTCTTTCTTACCACCCGCGATTTATCGTGACTTCGAGTGGGACGCGGTTATCTTGTTACGATCTAACGAAGATCGGTTACATCGTCATATACCGTATATACGTATATTCTCATGCTTGTTACGCTTAGACAACCGTAAACCGAAGACTACAATACAATCGTGAATTTTATCGCCGTCCAGTTTTCATCCATGTTACTGTTTATGTTTCCTAGAAAGTCGCGCGAGATATCTTCGTAAATATCGAGGACGCGGCATCTAGGAATATTCTACTTTGCAATGGACCAACATATATTACACAATAAGAACCCTGTTAGAAACAATAAAAGAAATATTATTATTCTACCATTAAGGAAAGCGATTTCTCCGTTTACTTTCCTTCTTTTAAGTAATGGTTGACAACAAAATATCTTAAGGCGTTATTCAAAATTAGATTTTGTTTGCAATTGACATATTAAACGTTTTAAATTGAAATTGTTCTTATTTGCGCTAACAGCGTCTGCTAATATTTCCTTTGTTTTTTCGCTTGTTACTTAACCGTTAGAAACAGTGTCTTAGACTGAGAGAAAAAATATCTAAAAAAATAAAGAAATATTTGTTCGATAAATACTAATAACATACTGACTAATATCTCAATTTTTTTTAATATAAGAAAGGATTGCTCTCATGAGAAGTGAAGATATTTTAAGGAAATATATATTTTCTTATTTGGAAAATTTTTTAACATAAAAATATGTAGATTAGTAAAAGTATGTATTTTTAACACAGTTAAAAGTAATTTTTTAACACAAAAATATGTAGATTAGTAAAACATGTTAGTATGCACTGCATATATTTTTCTTATTTTTTAGTTATTTCTTCTCTCACGCACGCAATATCACTGATGTATGTGAGTGTAAAATAAGTTTATTAAATATTAATTAACAATAAGTATCGGGGGATGCTTACAAAGTGTGGCTAAGCCGGACAATGGTACAATTTTTTCCGCTTGATTGACGTGGCATTGATTGTAATCGATGAATTATTAACCGATTGCGGGCGACACGAATGACTCGATTGTCGCAATGTTTTCGAGACCCCCGGCGCGCGGCGAAATGATTTCATAGCCGAGCCGCTTTGCATACCGTGCTATTTAATGCTCCAGAAGGTGCGCCAGCCGAGTCGGCTAGAGCAGAGGAAGAGGGTGAGAGGCGGCGGGGCGGGAAGAAATATAGAGGAATTATCGTCTCTCTCTGTGCGCGCTGCATTGTTATTAGTAGCCAGATGGAAGAAAGCCGACGCGAGAGATCGGCGTTCGGTGTGACGTCAGCCGACCTCACCTAAGATCGTAGAAATAAACGTGAAATAATGTCGTTTAGATCGCGCGACGATCAGCGCGATCCTGAAGATGACGGATCTCCCGCATCCTTCGATCCTCACTTCCTTACTTTGATCATTTGAATATCCCGAGCGGCGGCAACACGAGATGAAGACGATATCACGCGAAGATAACGACTTGCGAAGGTATCGTATTGCTTCGAGGATTTCCTAACGAAGATTTTTTAAGAGTACGTGGAACTAATAGCATGGGGGGTGGGATAAATTCCGAAGGAGACGCTCGAAAACTCGTGTCTTAGAATTAACTCATTAACGCCCAAATGTGCTGAAATTTTACGTTGATTTGAGCCATTTATTTTACTACGGAAATGAGATCAGTTATTTATAAAGAGTACCATTCCTACCAACTTCGATGTCGCTCTATCGAATAGCGTTGAGGAAATTAAAAAAAAATCGTAATTTATGCAAAATGTTTGCAAGATAAAATTAAAAAACGCGTTTTTAGAGTTAATTTTTTCTACCGCTATTTTTTCTATAAAAACGTATTAGTATCACTCGGAAAAGTGTCTAAAACGTGTTTCCGACACTTTAACTTAAAAAGTATGCCATGTGTATTTTTTTCAACAAACATGGCGGTACCAAAATGGCGGTCGATTTGAAGCGTTTAATTCGAATTTTTGTTTATATTTGGTTATTAAAATTGTTTTAGGATCAATATTACTACAAAATTACATAGTAATTTACATAGTAATTACATAGTAAAACAATTTCGATAACCAAATATAAACAAAAATTCGAATTAAACGCTTTAAATCGACCGCCATTTTGGTACCGTCATGTTGAAAAAAAATACTCATGGCATATTTTTTAAGTTAAAGTGTCGGGAACACGTTTTAGACACTTTCCCGAACGATACTAACATGTTTTTATGGAGAAAATGGTAGAAGAAAAAAAATTAGTCCTAAAAATATGCATTTTTTATTTTATTTTGCAAAAATTTTGCATAAATTGCAATTTTTTTTATTTTTTCAATATTCGCTATTCGATAGAGCGACATCGAAATTGATAGGAAAGATCTTTGTAAACAACAGACCTCATTTCCGTAGTAAAATAAATGGCTTAAATCAACGTAAAATTTCCGTACATTTGGGCGTTAATGGGTTAACTCCTCGTGAGTTCTTCAACAAACGTCCTTCTTTGCCGAGTTAGTCCACCCAGATAGACTTTCATGATTATCAGGACGTGAGACAATCGATGATGGAAACTTTGCAAAACTTTAAATTACATTTATAAAGTAAGTATACTATATTGAATAAATAATTAATTTTACATCGCGCAATAATGTAATTTTTTGTTACATTGATCGTCTGCGAGGTGGTAATAAGACGCTTGCCGTGCTTGCGATTGTCGTTCCGATGCGGCAAATAATCGCCTTATGTCACCTGACTAATACACAACCACGGCGTAACGCGCGCGACGTACGACGAACCCGTCGCGGCCGTAGAGAAAAATAGAGGCGCAAGACGCTTTCGAATCCGCTTCCTCGCATTTGGCGGCTGCGAAGTGGAACGCGACCTTCGGCCCTTGTCGCGCCGAATTAATCGCATTACGTGGGCTTGTTTGCGTACACGCGCAAAAGGCTGTGGGGATGCGTGGGCGCGGCGGACACGGACGCCGCGATATATACCGTTCGTAAATTTCGCCGACGACGGGACGGCCATACCCGTCGCGTTTCTTCCATGCTTCTTTTCTTTTCCCGCCAGCCTTCTTTTTCTATTCGAAACCATGGGCCGATCGGCTCGCCGGGATAAGCATCGCGCGACGTCGCTGTAATTTCACACAGATTTACATCTGGCCGGATGCGTCTCTTATCTATTCCTCTCCATTTACGAGGATACCGTACGCCCGCGGCAGCGCGGCGAGATAGCTCGTGGATGAATTTTAATTTCCAGCGCCGTGGCCAAGCGCGCGGAACGTGGGTGAGTGCAATTGACGAGCGACGAATCGGTGCTTAAATTGTAAGCTCGCGACCCGAGTCGAAATTTGGACCCTATGTTGAACTTTGAATTCTATACCGCTAAGTACACGCAAAACAATGATTTAGTAATATTAGCTAAACCGCGGTAGCTGATTCAAACTTAGTCAAAAGGCTAATTGTTTAGCTGTCACTGTTAAGAATTGGCTATGACAGCTAAAATGCATTCGCTATGAGATACAAATATATTAGGTGACATTAAAAATGCACATTATTTCAAGTAGCTAAGAAAATGGCAGTTATTCCTAAATTTCTTATCGTATGCATATATTAAAGAAGTTTGCCGTACAGCTACAATCATTTGTTACAGTCATTTATTTCTAGCAACTAATATTTCTCGCTGTAGCGCCTAAGTTCAATAAATTTAGCTTCGGTAGTATCGACATTAGCTGTCCCTATTTCAGTGACACATCTTATCTGCCACAGCTATTTTTTAGCTCTGAAAGCTAGTCCTTTTTTTGCGTGTAGGAGCTAAGATAGCAAAGTAGATTTAATTCTAATGATACAATTTACTCCTACTTTGACTCTGATGATGTCTGAAATTTCCGCTTTCATAGAATATATATATTTTATAGAAATATTTAAAAAATTTAATAAATAACGAAACAGAAACGTTAAACAGCATACAAAATATACATTTTATTTGTTGCATATATTTCAGATATCAGGTAGGAGTAAATTATATCATTAGAATTAAATCTACTTTGCTATCTTAGCTCCTACTGTGGTGTAGAATTCAAGGTTCAACATAGGATAAAAATTTCGTCTCAGAAATGAGTGTCAATATCGTCAGAATAGGTTTCACCTAAGTTGTAGATTATCTAAGTAGGCTCAAACTATTTTTAAGAGCGTCAAAGTAGCGTCAAAATTTTGACAAGGTAAAGTTAAAGGTTCAAAAGAGAAGTTAATGAATATCAATATCGTCTGAGTGGACGCAAAATATCCTTAAGAGCGTCAAAGTAGCATCAAAATTTATGTTCAGGACCGTATTAAATTAATCATCAAGTTTGATGATGTCTGAAATTTCCGCTTTCGTTTTCTTTAGCATTAAAGTAGGTTGTATGATAGTAAAATCTCAGGAAGCAAAGTACATAGGTTCAATTGCGAATCTCTATTAAAGCTTTAGTTTCTACATAGAATATATGTATTTTATAGAAATATTTAAAAAATTTAATAAATAACAAAATAGAAACGTCAAATAGCATACAAAATATACATTTTATTTGTTGCATATATTTCAGACAGCATCAGAGTCAAAG
>NW_022639465.1:120729-127563 GCF_010583005.1 Odontomachus brunneus
TGCATATATTAAAGAAGTTTGCCGTACAGCTACAATCATTTGTTACAGTCATTTATTTCTAGCAACTAATATTTCTCGCTGTAGCGCCTAAGTTCAATAAATTTAGCTTCGGTAGTATCGACATTAGCTGTCCCTATTTCAGTGACACATCTTATCTGCCACAGCTATTTTTTAGCTCTGAAAGCTAGTCCTTTTTTTGCGTGTAGGAGCTAAGATAGCAAAGTAGATTTAATTCTAATGATACAATTTACTCCTACTTTGACTCTGATGATGTCTGAAATTTCCGCTTTCATAGAATATATATATTTTATAGAAATATTTAAAAAATTTAATAAATAACGAAACAGAAACGTTAAACAGCATACAAAATATACATTTTATTTGTTGCATATATTTCAGATATCAGGTAGGAGTAAATTATATCATTAGAATTAAATCTACTTTGCTATCTTAGCTCCTACTGTGGTGTAGAATTCAAGGTTCAACATAGGATAAAAATTTCGTCTCAGAAATGAGTGTCAATATCGTCAGAATAGGTTTCACCTAAGTTGTAGATTATCTAAGTAGGCTCAAACTATTTTTAAGAGCGTCAAAGTAGCGTCAAAATTTTGACAAGGTAAAGTTAAAGGTTCAAAAGAGAAGTTAATGAATATCAATATCGTCTGAGTGGACGCAAAATATCCTTAAGAGCGTCAAAGTAGCATCAAAATTTATGTTCAGGACCGTATTAAATTAATCATCAAGTTTGATGATGTCTGAAATTTCCGCTTTCGTTTTCTTTAGCATTAAAGTAGGTTGTATGATAGTAAAATCTCAGGAAGCAAAGTACATAGGTTCAATTGCGAATCTCTATTAAAGCTTTAGTTTCTACATAGAATATATGTATTTTATAGAAATATTTAAAAAATTTAATAAATAACAAAATAGAAACGTCAAATAGCATACAAAATATACATTTTATTTGTTGCATATATTTCAGACAGCATCAGAGTCAAAGTAAAAGTAAATTATATCATTAGAATTAAACCTACTTTGCTATCTTAGCTCCTACTGCGATGTAGAATTCAAGGTTCAATTTAGAGTCAAAATTTCGACTCGGAAATGAGTGTCAATATCATCAAAGTAGGTTTTACTTAGGCTATAAACCATCTAAGTAGACGCAAAGTATCCTTAAGAACGTCAAAGTAGCATCAGAATTTCGACTCGGGCGAAGCTAAGTCAGAAAACTTGAAAATTCTGAGAGCTAATGTAGAAACGTTCCAGACTGAGGGCAACAATGTACAAAAATATATCCTGCCGGAAACGCATCTTACGCAGTAAAAAATAAAATGTTAATTTTTCACATGTCCGGTAAATAAATTCAAAACACTCACCCACTGTGGCACAGACGGATGCTGCGATTTCACGCTGTGGTTTCAACCGTAACGGGATTCCCGAGCGACACAGGGTCACAGGATCCTTGCATTTGTTTCTGCCACCTAATCCCACACACAAATATATACATATATATATATATATATATATATATATATATATATATATATATGTATATATATATATATTAGCTCCTAGGCTATAAACCGTCTAAATAGGCGCAAACTATTTTTAAGAGCGTTAAAGTAGCATCAGAATTTCGACTCGGGCGAAGCTAAGTCAGAAAACTTGAATATATATATATATATATATATATATATATATATATATATATATATATATATAACGTCTATTCCTCGTAAATATATATTCAGTCTACAACAAAATGTAAACACCGATACGTCTCGTGAATAAATAAGAGAGCGTTGCTTACAAAACCACAAGTATGATTATTTTTTTCTGTTCTTTTTCTAACATCCTCTCTTTCCTCTTCCCACTCTTTCTAATCCTCTACCAGTCTAGTCCTTCCTCAAAAAGGTAGGCGCGATTCATATTGTAATTTCAAGCAGGATCCATTTGTCTTGCCAAGGGCGGTTTTATAGTAAATTCGTGATCGCCAGGACAGAAAGACAGAGAAAGACAAATGGATGGGAAAAGATAGAGAGAGAAGGGAGGAGAGAAAGAAGAGAGACACAGCTCTGTGCTCACCGAATTGTAACGACAGCGAGCCGTTTCCGCGGCAATAAAACAAAGGATTGTTTAATGCACGTAATCTGCCTCGTTATGGGGGTTCTTTGTTCCTCTCTGGTGTAACTGTGTTAGCTTTGTGCATTAGTGTTTGAAAGGGTCCTTGAAAAGAATCATCGATCAACCCGAATTGGAGCGTCGATCATTTTGACGTAAGTATAAGAGACGAGACGAGATGAGAGCTGAATGTATGGTTTTATAGCGACTTATATGTTATTTATTCTTATTTCATGTTCAGTCTAGAGGACACGTTATATATTATATGTCTATTATATTGTTATATTTATTGATATGATATACAGGGTGTCTCAGAAGCTCTTGTGGAGACACAGTATGGATTAAGGTGAATATAAGAGTCCTATACTGTTTTGCGATACTCGTAATAATTATTGATATATTAATTAAAGAAGATTTGTGAATGATCACGCGAGATATGGTATAGATGAGCTGTAATGGCGACATCTGCCGTCGTGTGTTTATACATTAGATCAAACTGAACAAAAAAGTCCTCTACCTTTTTTCCAATAACCTTGTAGATTTCTAGTTATTAATAAGGTAACATTAATATATTATCGTGAGCGACTATTATCCCCGCATCAATTTTCTTTAATTAATAATTAAATTAAATACTATACCTCCACACGAGAGCTTTGGAGGTTGCTCTGGACACTCTCTGTGTCCATATATTAACATATTGTTTATTATTAACATTGAGACGTTCCAGAACATCAAGTTTTTTTTTCACGCGGGAAAACCCATCTGTTGTCTTTGAAAAATGTATACTGTGCTCGCATTGTCGTTCAGTTTCTGCAAAAATATCGAGTGTCTGCGTCCTCGTGACGATAATGGATGTCCGTTATTGACGAGAAATGTCGCGCGGAGCTGTGCGGAAATTTATCTAGGCAAGTTGAACGTCCGTATACGAGATTTTGCGTTTTGATGTCGCACGAGACTGTCATTGACGTCGGTTTGTTTGCCGAGGGAATCGTCAAACAGGCATTGCCATCTGGACAGCCTAAATATTTATGCTATGCGTCTGCGTTCGAGGACACTCCATTCGCTGTGAGGAAGGCATTTGTGGGTCGAGTGAGTATTCGAAGCGAATATTCGCCTGCACCTCTGTCCGTCGTATTTCCATAGCTTGAACTTTCGCAATTTGCGGAAGAACTCTCAACTCTCTTCTTCAACTCTCCAGCACTCCTAAGTACAGGTAAAATTCGCCCAAATCAACTTTTCGAACAGTACCGTTCTTGAAAAGATGTGTTTTGTTTTTTATTATAACTCCTTTCAATTTTGTTGAATTGCAAAAATATCGCATTACACTCTAACTTTCTTGGAGTGAGACTTCACTCCAAGGTAGTGAAAATTGCGCCACTCAAAGTTAGAGCGAGAACTTCACTCCAAACGAGTGGAAATATTGCTCGCTTGGAGTGAGTTTTCACATGTTTGGAGTGAAGTTCTCGCTCTAATTTCGAGTGGCGCAATTTTTACTACCTTGGAGTGAAGTTTCACTCCAAGAAATTTAGAGTGTAATAGAATCATATTCATTAGCAAAATATATATTTTTTTAAGTGAGATGAATAAATGTGATATTTGTGGCGTGGACTTATGATTGATTTGCGGATATATAAATAAACTTCTGAAAAACTTGAAACAAGTAACATTTATTTGAATGCAGTATGTAGTTTTCTGTGTGTACACACCGACTGTATTAGAAAACAATTGCATATTTAGCGCTAAATATGCGCGCCTGATACTCAAGCTGAGATAACAGAGCTAACTATTTTGTTTCGTACAGGAGACGCACAGAGGCAAATTGGGGCGAACGAGCTACGCGAATGGCTAGACGATTTTTTTTAGGATGCCGCTTTCTGCACGAGCTGCTCTGAAAGCGGGATCACCGGTGTGAACGATCGGGTATGTAGGGTCATGGCTGGCACCAACGCCAGAGAGACCAGGTGTTTGAGATTAATAGAGACAGACCGATCAGCTGGCGGGGGAAAGGAGTACGACGATAAAATCGTCGCGGTCGATACTATTGCCCTTTTCCTTCCGAGTGGCACGCGCAACGAGCGCGTCTCTTTTGCATTCTACTGTCGAGCCTTACACGGCCGCAACCGGTAGAACCGGGCAGGCTATCTCGAACGTCTAAATTTAGTAATTTGAATTAAAATATAATTTCGTTGTGCACACAGCTTGGCTTTACGACTTGGCGTGTCACGTTCGTCTTTCCACATGCAAAAATTCTCACCTTACGAGTGAGCGAGAGTTCGTGTCATTTGTCTCGGTATATTGAGGCTCTTAATAAGTTATTACAAATAAAAGAATCGATAAGACGTAGGAACAGGCTTTTCATAACTTTTACGACTTGGAATATCTCGATTTGTCTCTTCTCATTGAGAAATGCTCATGTTACGAATGAACGGGTGATCGTGCCATTTGTCTCGGCATATCGAGGCTATCAATAGATTATTATTTTATTTTATATATTTATAATTAATTCGTTAATTATAATATATGTTTATTTAAATATAACTTACATTATTATATATAAAAAAATATATGAAAATAAATTAATTTATTTAATTAGTTATAATAAAATAATTTATTTTATACTAATTTTTTTATTTTCTTTTATTATTTTATTTTTATTATAATGTAATTTTAAATTAATAAAATAAACTTAAAGTTTAAATATAAATTTATATAAAATTTAATTAATTTAAAAATTAATATACTTACGAATTCGATTAAATTTAATCGAATAAGTATCGCCATCTTGAATATCCTCGAAGCTACAAAGTACAAAGCTACGAAGCTACGAAAATACAAAGTTGGCCTTAAGATGTTCGAAGCTACTTCTCTCAGAAGAGAAGCTTAATAGAAAAGAAGCATAAGAAGCTTCGCAAACATGAAGATCACCTTTGTTTCTTTCGTTTGCTTCGAGGATATTCAAGGCGGCTACAGTTATTGTCTCACCCCATATAAGATGGTTCCGCTAAGAGTAGGATTACACTTTTGTGTACGAGAAAATTACGAGAAAATGAGCGAGGGATCGTGACGTCTGTTCTGGTATATCGAGACGCTCGATAAATCATTACAAGTAAAAATGCCGACGAGACTTAGGAACAGGCTTTCCACAACTATTACGACCGGCACGACACGTTCGTCTATTCGAAAATTGTCACATTACGAACGAACGGGATATCGTGCCGTTTGTTTCGGTGTATCGAGCCTCTAATAAATTACTGCAAATAAAGAAAGAAGCCGGCTAAGACTTAGAAACCAGCTTTTCATAGCTATTACACGCGCGCGGCTATCGACTGGACTTGTGATCCGACTTCGCATTAACAGCCGGTTTCTTCGCGCTTAGCCACGTCCAATCGATCATCCGCCGCGATCACTTCGAAAGCCATTCCCGCGCGTGGCGAGCACGGCGTTACGCAATCTCCTCGCGTTTCGAGATACTGAAGGATAGAAGTGTTTTAATGTTCGATCCAACGGTGGCGGAGCGATGGAGAAGCGAGTGGCGGGACACAGTGTTTTGGCGCTTCTTCAACGGGAGAGGAAGAGAGGAGATCGCAGATGCGGCGGAGTCGCGGGAAAGCACACCGTTGTTGACACTCGGGGTGGCAATTCTCGTGGCAGGTGGCACGCGATTGGCGGTGCTAAAATTGCGCCCGCTTCCCGATTGGCCGCCGCGCAGTCTTAGTCACCGTTCCGCTTTTGGAAAATTGGCGCGCTGCCGAACTTCCGAAACCCTCGCGAAGGGTTTCGCCCGGTGGCTTTCCTTCTTCTCTTTATGCCGCACTGTCGCCTCTTTTTTTCCCCCTTTCGTCCGCGAGGCGTTTCGCTATGTACCGCTCCCGATCGCGTTCTAATTGACGGGCAACGGAACCCAAATAGCACCAAAGTCAATGGTGCTAAAATTTCTTACGACATTGTTGTGACAACTGTTACGACTAGCGATGAAAAATGACGATTGCTTACGGTAAATTATGGTAAGATGGCAATTTGCTGGTAATTTGGTAAAATTCGTTGTTCCTGATAGTTTTATTCGCGAGTATCCGTGTTTGATCCCTATCACGTACAGAAAAACATTATTCTACTGTTAAGAAAAGCGATTGCTCAGTTTATTCTCTTTCTTTCAAGTAATGCACGGAGAAAAATAATTTGTTGGCCCAGCAAATTTTCTGCTGGTCTGGCAAAATCTTTTCGTTATTATATGGATTGAAAACAAAAAGATTTGCTAAGAGTACTAATCACTATTTGCTGGATATAATTTGCTAAGTCTACAAATTATTTTACTATAAAAACCATAATGGATGTATATAAGCAGTTGCAGTTTTGCTCCGATAGCAAATAAATTTGCTAAGGATACATTATTTTGCATTATCAACAGCAAATTAACACAATTTTTAGGACAAATACACTCAACAAATTTTTTCTATCCTGGCAACGAAACTACTTCTGCTCTAATAACGAATTTGTAAAATTAGTTATGTCAACTAAATTTTTTTTATGTCACTACGAATATGCAGTAACAATGACGATTTGGCTAGAAAAAAGAGCAAAATTATTTTTCTCCGTTTGGTTATCCTTTAAAAAATATTTTCCTAATGATCTTAATGGTCTTAAAATATACTCCACCCAAATTTTATAAAAACTTATTATCATATGTATGTGTGTGTGTATGTGTGTGTGCTCAAAAGA
>NW_022639465.1:127573-154595 GCF_010583005.1 Odontomachus brunneus
CTTGGAGTGAAGTTTCACTCCAAGAAATTTAGAGTGTAATAGAATCATATTCATTAGCAAAATATATATTTTTTTAAGTGAGATGAATAAATGTGATATTTGTGGCGTGGACTTATGATTGATTTGCGGATATATAAATAAACTTCTGAAAAACTTGAAACAAGTAACATTTATTTGAATGCAGTATGTAGTTTTCTGTGTGTACACACCGACTGTATTAGAAAACAATTGCATATTTAGCGCTAAATATGCGCGCCTGATACTCAAGCTGAGATAACAGAGCTAACTATTTTGTTTCGTACAGGAGACGCACAGAGGCAAATTGGGGCGAACGAGCTACGCGAATGGCTAGACGATTTTTTTTAGGATGCCGCTTTCTGCACGAGCTGCTCTGAAAGCGGGATCACCGGTGTGAACGATCGGGTATGTAGGGTCATGGCTGGCACCAACGCCAGAGAGACCAGGTGTTTGAGATTAATAGAGACAGACCGATCAGCTGGCGGGGGAAAGGAGTACGACGATAAAATCGTCGCGGTCGATACTATTGCCCTTTTCCTTCCGAGTGGCACGCGCAACGAGCGCGTCTCTTTTGCATTCTACTGTCGAGCCTTACACGGCCGCAACCGGTAGAACCGGGCAGGCTATCTCGAACGTCTAAATTTAGTAATTTGAATTAAAATATAATTTCGTTGTGCACACAGCTTGGCTTTACGACTTGGCGTGTCACGTTCGTCTTTCCACATGCAAAAATTCTCACCTTACGAGTGAGCGAGAGTTCGTGTCATTTGTCTCGGTATATTGAGGCTCTTAATAAGTTATTACAAATAAAAGAATCGATAAGACGTAGGAACAGGCTTTTCATAACTTTTACGACTTGGAATATCTCGATTTGTCTCTTCTCATTGAGAAATGCTCATGTTACGAATGAACGGGTGATCGTGCCATTTGTCTCGGCATATCGAGGCTATCAATAGATTATTATTTTATTTTATATATTTATAATTAATTCGTTAATTATAATATATGTTTATTTAAATATAACTTACATTATTATATATAAAAAAATATATGAAAATAAATTAATTTATTTAATTAGTTATAATAAAATAATTTATTTTATACTAATTTTTTTATTTTCTTTTATTATTTTATTTTTATTATAATGTAATTTTAAATTAATAAAATAAACTTAAAGTTTAAATATAAATTTATATAAAATTTAATTAATTTAAAAATTAATATACTTACGAATTCGATTAAATTTAATCGAATAAGTATCGCCATCTTGAATATCCTCGAAGCTACAAAGTACAAAGCTACGAAGCTACGAAAATACAAAGTTGGCCTTAAGATGTTCGAAGCTACTTCTCTCAGAAGAGAAGCTTAATAGAAAAGAAGCATAAGAAGCTTCGCAAACATGAAGATCACCTTTGTTTCTTTCGTTTGCTTCGAGGATATTCAAGGCGGCTACAGTTATTGTCTCACCCCATATAAGATGGTTCCGCTAAGAGTAGGATTACACTTTTGTGTACGAGAAAATTACGAGAAAATGAGCGAGGGATCGTGACGTCTGTTCTGGTATATCGAGACGCTCGATAAATCATTACAAGTAAAAATGCCGACGAGACTTAGGAACAGGCTTTCCACAACTATTACGACCGGCACGACACGTTCGTCTATTCGAAAATTGTCACATTACGAACGAACGGGATATCGTGCCGTTTGTTTCGGTGTATCGAGCCTCTAATAAATTACTGCAAATAAAGAAAGAAGCCGGCTAAGACTTAGAAACCAGCTTTTCATAGCTATTACACGCGCGCGGCTATCGACTGGACTTGTGATCCGACTTCGCATTAACAGCCGGTTTCTTCGCGCTTAGCCACGTCCAATCGATCATCCGCCGCGATCACTTCGAAAGCCATTCCCGCGCGTGGCGAGCACGGCGTTACGCAATCTCCTCGCGTTTCGAGATACTGAAGGATAGAAGTGTTTTAATGTTCGATCCAACGGTGGCGGAGCGATGGAGAAGCGAGTGGCGGGACACAGTGTTTTGGCGCTTCTTCAACGGGAGAGGAAGAGAGGAGATCGCAGATGCGGCGGAGTCGCGGGAAAGCACACCGTTGTTGACACTCGGGGTGGCAATTCTCGTGGCAGGTGGCACGCGATTGGCGGTGCTAAAATTGCGCCCGCTTCCCGATTGGCCGCCGCGCAGTCTTAGTCACCGTTCCGCTTTTGGAAAATTGGCGCGCTGCCGAACTTCCGAAACCCTCGCGAAGGGTTTCGCCCGGTGGCTTTCCTTCTTCTCTTTATGCCGCACTGTCGCCTCTTTTTTTCCCCCTTTCGTCCGCGAGGCGTTTCGCTATGTACCGCTCCCGATCGCGTTCTAATTGACGGGCAACGGAACCCAAATAGCACCAAAGTCAATGGTGCTAAAATTTCTTACGACATTGTTGTGACAACTGTTACGACTAGCGATGAAAAATGACGATTGCTTACGGTAAATTATGGTAAGATGGCAATTTGCTGGTAATTTGGTAAAATTCGTTGTTCCTGATAGTTTTATTCGCGAGTATCCGTGTTTGATCCCTATCACGTACAGAAAAACATTATTCTACTGTTAAGAAAAGCGATTGCTCAGTTTATTCTCTTTCTTTCAAGTAATGCACGGAGAAAAATAATTTGTTGGCCCAGCAAATTTTCTGCTGGTCTGGCAAAATCTTTTCGTTATTATATGGATTGAAAACAAAAAGATTTGCTAAGAGTACTAATCACTATTTGCTGGATATAATTTGCTAAGTCTACAAATTATTTTACTATAAAAACCATAATGGATGTATATAAGCAGTTGCAGTTTTGCTCCGATAGCAAATAAATTTGCTAAGGATACATTATTTTGCATTATCAACAGCAAATTAACACAATTTTTAGGACAAATACACTCAACAAATTTTTTCTATCCTGGCAACGAAACTACTTCTGCTCTAATAACGAATTTGTAAAATTAGTTATGTCAACTAAATTTTTTTTATGTCACTACGAATATGCAGTAACAATGACGATTTGGCTAGAAAAAAGAGCAAAATTATTTTTCTCCGTTTGGTTATCCTTTAAAAAATATTTTCCTAATGATCTTAATGGTCTTAAAATATACTCCACCCAAATTTTATAAAAACTTATTATCATATGTATGTGTGTGTGTATGTGTGTGTGCTCAAAAGAAGAATTTCTTTTTTTACAAGAATAAAATTTCTATCGAAGAAAAAGTTGATTCGACTCTATATACCGACTTTTTATCTTTATTCTCGATTGAAATATTAAACTTACTAATATTTAGAACATATTTTGAATAAATTTGATGCTTATAATGAACTTGTGATAGATTTACGGATAAACTAGTGAAATTCCTTGAAGCAAGTAACACTTGCGTGACTGCAATCTGCATATTTCTGTGTACATTTTCAGCAACAAAATTGGGAGCTTCTCGAGTTTAATATTGATGTAATATTTTTGTGCTGTGTGCGGGGAAAACCCCGGGGCTTTATTGATCAAGGACCCTCCTCCGAATCGACTTCCTAATCCGCGGGTAGAAGCACGAACGACCTCGGGCACCCAGCACAATGGCGCGCCGATCTGGATAACGGGCGCGCTGATTAAATCGACGATAACGAGGATACGATCCGCCGCGTTCCCACCGCGGCACTTTAACCGTCTATTTTTAATCGCTTTTCAGACGCGCTTAGGCGTCGCGCGCGTCTCGCGCCTAAGCGGCGCGGCAAAGAAAGAAAAGGACGAGGCTACCGAGGCGGCCGCGGAGTCAGGCGCCGATTGCGACATCGAGTCCAGTGTTTACGAGGCAGCGTGAAGGCTCTCCGGCTAAAAGGGTCAGTGAGCCAGGGTCACCGTTTCGTATCCACATGGCGCGCACACCGCGCGCGCGTGTGAACGCGCGTTATTCCTATTGCGGCTACGCATTGTGCGAAGGCCAACTGTTGTGTATCGCGCGCGAAGGTGTCCTCCTCCTCGAGGAGAGAGAACGGCCTGCTCCGAGAGAGAGAGAGAGAAAGAGAGAAATAGAGAGATCCGGCCGCGCATATCGTACCACCAAATCTCGCGGGAGCCAGGTATCGCGTGTTAGAGGACGCTACGAGCAGTCGCCGAGTAGAGGCGTTTTTTCGTTTCGTGACCACATTAGCGTTTGGTTGGTTTGGTTAGTTAGTTTGGTTGGTTTGGTTGGTTGGTTTGGTTGGCTTGGTTGGTTAGTTTGGTTAGTTGGTTGGGTTGGTTGGTTGGGTTGGTTTGGTTGGTTCACTTAACGCTCGTAAAGGCCATCACACACAAAATTCCGTAAGAATTTAAAACGTAAGCGTAAAGAAATCGATTAATCCCAATCGAGCACTCGGCTCTTCGTAACCCCTCTATTATTACGAAGAACCGAATACTCGATTGGGATTGGTCGATTTCCTTACGCTTACGATTTAAGTTCTTACGGAATTTTGTGTGTGATGGCCTTAACGCTTCGAGCAACAAAGATAGAATGACGCTCGCGGCGTTGCGAGCGTTAAGTGGACCAAACTAACCAATCAAACGCTACCGTGGTTACGAAACGAAAAAATGTCTTAGAGTCCCTATAAAAAGGAGTCCGGACAATGGCTGCTTTCGGCAGAGAAAGCTGATTTGCAACTGTGTAAAATTCGTGAATCTGATTGGTACATGTTCTTGGATTTAACCAAAATTAAGAGCATACTCCAATCAGATTCACGAAATTTACAACAATTGTAAAGCAGCTTTCTCTGCTAAACGCAACCAATATCTAGTTTTGAAACAAAATGGCGTCGATAAGCTATAAGTATAGCACGATTCTGATTAGTTGTCCGTTGTAGCTAATTAATGCTGCTTACAGCTATTAGACAATACAGATCGATGACAGGTTATGTCGTAATTTATATTGTAGTAGTCACATGTAGTGCTACACACGTGTCATTTTTTGTCAAATTTATATATAATAATACGACGTTTTATTCGATTTAGAATTAAAATAGAATGCCAGAAAAGTCAATTAAAATCACGTGTATAGCAGCACAACGATGGCAAGGCATTTTATTGTAAAATAATATTATATATTTATATTATTATATGTAACAATGTAAAACATGAAATATAATTGTAACATTATTATTATAAAATTGTACAACAATAAATATTAATTAATATTGAAAACCTGTTATCAATTTGTACCCATTTTCTGTTTCTTCTGAAACTGTCACTTAAGGCCATATAGAGCTGTAAAGAGAGGACTTACATCGCTATCAGTTTTCTTACCGACCATATACTCATATCTACCTTTAAAATCTAGATATGATCCGTTTTATTCATTATGTAAACCTGCAATACTTCATTATACAAAGAGAATAGCCGTTCTCAGGTTGAATAATACACTCTTTACTCAAAACGGGAATGTGATTGGTTCCGCCATTTTGCGTCAAAACAGCTTGGAACCAATAAAAATTCTACCCCAGTTGATCAGACTTCTTTTTCTAGTGACTCTATCGCCGAGAGGTGAAGTCAAGAAACTCAAATCTCTTCAGCGTTTGTTTTCTTTTTCTTTCAGGGATGCGCGCCCAAGCTGAAGGATCTAACAGACGTTCACGCGTCACACGTGTGTGTGATGCGCCGATTCTCACGACCGACCACACATCACGTCAATATTTCGTGCGCTCAATGACATTTGCACTGAGAAAAATTATCCGGTAAAAAATTAACAAACGAATATCTCTCTCTGGTAAAATTCCAATCAATTTCTATATCCGATCAAATTTGCCCGGATACTTCCGATCATAATGGCATTTTATCAGATGAAGCGATCAAAAAATTATAAACCGATATTTCTCATCGGATGTTTCCTGATCGGATATAAAAATTCACCGGTACTTTGATCGGAAATATTGGTTTGTTAATGTTTTATCGGATAATTTCTCTCAGTGTGCGTGTCTATTTCCCGACGAAAGCTTCTGTTTCAGACCATCCCCGCGGCGTGTTTTCGAGACGTGAATATATTGACTCTATGTCATAATGCATTGTCGAAAGTATGAAAAGGTTTATATTTGTGCAACGACGGGCATAATAATGGCCGGCCGGGACAATGGTGAAAGTGGTCCATTGTTACATCCCGGATCCCTCGTTTCGCTATCAATATTATCGTCGGGAGTCGCGTAGGAGGACTCGCAAAATTGTCTTCTTCCCCGCAGGAGAGGACTGTTATTACGTATCTCATGCGAAGTACGCGGAGGAAACCTATTTAAGGCTCTTGCATTACCGTCTGCCTGAGCGTTGCATAAGCGCTATATATGGGACTAAAAATTGCGACACACTGCTTAGACATTCATCTCCACCAATCTGCTACGTACAATATCGCACAATTTCCGATCAATCATTTTAGTCATCGTCTTCTGGGTGCGTTCGCTAAGAACAGGTGTACACGTAACCGCGCATTATGCGTACTTCGCGAAGCAAATTAACGTTACGGCGCAATTGCAGAACGCGCAGAGAGTCGCGCGTTCAATTTTCGCAGTCAACATCTCTCTTTCTCTGTCTTTCTCTCTCTCTCTCTCTCTCTCTCTCTGTCTCTCTCGTGTCTCAAGCAAATTTCTCACTGCGCACTAGTTGTGCAGTCGCACGTTTTGCGCAGGGAAGAGGCAATAAATGATTCCTTAATTATATAATTTCTTCTCCCCACGGGAGAGCGAGATGACTCCGTGACGCGACACGATGACGGGGATGTGACTTTGTTAAATGCTCTTCCACGAATAAACCTCGGGAAGAGCATCTGGACGAAAGTTCGCAAGGCGTTACCGATTTTATGGTTCGCAGACATAGGCGGCCGCACAGAAACGACGAAAGAAGCTGAGAACCGCGCGTGTGGGCGGTTCTCATGTGGCACCGCGTCTTCCTCCGCTTCTCCGTCGTTTTCGTCCGCCAACGATCCCGCTTTTTCTCGCCTCTCCTCTCTTCCCGATTCTCTCTCTCTCTCTCTCTCTCTCTCTCTCTCTCTTTCTCTCTCGCAGAATCGTGTGTCTCTAGTTTCGTGCCTCTCGATTTCACGTGGGCCGGCCGCGATCTCTCTCTCCTGAATCTTGGAGGAGAACCGGCGGAGTACGCGCTCGCAAACTGCGGCGTGTAAACACGGCATCCGTGTGTTATACTGGGTGCTTCAGAAATAGCCGGTCAGATTTTAAGAGCATATCCTACTCACCGCAAGGTGAAAAAGGAAGGTCATATGAATGTGACGCCGGAAACGCTTCCTTCGCTCTTCGAATTTCTTAGAGGGGAAAGCGGCAGTGTTTTCGCACCCGCGAGGCGATACCGAACGTACCGCCACTCGAAACCATAAGAGCGAATGTTTCACTCAAGCATAGAATGGATTCTGACTCTGTATGAGCGGATGTTTCAATCGATTGGAGTGAATATGTTTCTCTGGCGGTGGGATGCATCGCAGATTCACTCTTCAACTTCACTTACCGATTCAGAGTGGAGAATTCGTGCTACAGAAGTGAAAAATATAATTCAATTTCGAGTGACTCCGCTGTCACTCTGCTTTTCGAGCGAAACTTTACTCCAAGCAATTTAGAGAGTGGAAATTATAAATACTTAATGTTTTTTTACACAAGTAGACTGATATTAATGTATATCGTAGCGAATACGAAGACCGTCGATTTTTGCTTAAACATTTTTGAGATGTCGTAAACAACTTTTCAAATTATAAACATTTTTTGTCGTAAAAAGAATATTTATAATTTGAAGAAGTACTTCCGGACTCTTGTTAATATAACATTTTTTATCTTTACAATGAGTAGAATGTATTTTTGAAATTTGGTCAGTGGAGATCAGTAAGTTGTTGGGTATTACCGATTGAAATTTTCTTTGACTAAACAACAAATCAATAATTAAAATGAATCAATCGTCATATATAAAATCACAAATAATTTCATTGATTGATATAATTAATGATCAATCAATGTATAATATATATTAATTACATCAAAGTTTGAATAATAATTTGGTTAATAATGATAATCCAACACTGAGTTCGGTTACTTATTTCCAAAACATCCTATATATATGTGTGTGTGTGTGTGTGTGTGTGTGTGTGTGTGTAATATTTTACAAATTATTCCATGCACCTCGACAAAACGTAATAAAATTGAGAGGTACGAGATAAATGAAACAATGCCACTATTGTTACACTATTCTTGTTTCACTATTGTTTCACTATTTGATTTTGGCAAACAACTTCGCGATCCGTTAGATTGGCGAAAATTCCCTAATTATTTCTTGGCGCTATCCCTTCGCGGAATCGCAGCGCTCGTGTCGTCGGCGTCAACGTCTGGCCCGTGCGAGATCGCAAATTGCATAACG
Organism: Odontomachus brunneus; assembly: GCF_010583005.1. Taxonomy (NCBI): domain Eukaryota; kingdom Metazoa; phylum Arthropoda; class Insecta; order Hymenoptera; family Formicidae; genus Odontomachus; species Odontomachus brunneus. The sequence continues at coordinate 135,986 of NW_022639465.1, forward strand.
TTGTGTCATTAGACTTTCCTCGAAATGCAACGCGTCCATAAATCCCTTCTAGCTGTTGACACTAGTGCAACCGTGCAGCAGGTCTTATTCACCGATTTATTTTTAAGCGATACGTCCCTCCGTGTCCACCTGAATTACATAACGAGCGCGTCTAAGGGGTGAAACTTGCGGTAGGGTAACTTTAAACGTGTGCTCTTCTACGAAGAAACGATTTGCAAACTTGCATACTGAGAAAAACAAATACTTGAAAATTTGCTTGCGAGATGTAAAATCTATTTTTGTGAAATAAAACTTGCTTCTATGAAATAAACTTTATAAATCATAAATAAATTTAAATAAATCATCGCATAAATAAATTTTTAAGTTTTTTTCTCAATATGCAAAAGATCATATTTACGATATTGTTCAATAAAATATTGTAGTAAAATTTATGTTAAAATTACATTTTTTTTCTACAATGTTTTCTGTAAAGTCGGCCTCTACTATAATAGTAGCATAAATTATTATACATTGAAATATGTAACTATATACAAGTAATAATTTGATAGTAAAAAGTCAAGCGTGCAAGACATTTTTAAGCAAACATAGTAACAAATATACTAATCTTAGTCATGATATATGATCTAAGGTTATAAAAATTTTGTCGTAATTTTCACCGCGATATTTTCTCCGTGTATATTTTCGTAATTTATTAATACACTCCACCTTTATTACAAGCGCTTTACGCCTTTCGCACAATTTATATTGCATTTAACTTTCATGATATGCCGCATTCCTCCACTTGGCAATTTCATTTATCAATCGTTATGTATCAGTCGCTGTCACGTAACACAGATAAGGTCCCCGACTTTATTTTGTCGTCTAACAACATTGCAGCACACTCGAGCAGAGTCCGGGGTAACGAGCTGGAATTGCCGGCCCGTTACAATTACCGGTGCGCACACATGTAAATTTGCATAAGTTCCTGGAAGACCTACCGCGTTTTAGCTATTGGCAGCTACCGCCACCGGCCACCGGATTTCGTGCTTAGCGATGATAAAGGCGCAAGGTCGATCGAGAAGGGTCAACCTTGTCATCGTGCAATAACCAATTACGTCCTCCGCAAATAGCGTGGATGCAGGATCACATGGTGCTATTAATAACGCCGTGGTGTGCGCATTAGTGCTGTCAGTCAGTGTAACTCGGGTATTTCTACACACGGATACTATACTACCGCGTACACTGAAAAATTCATTTAGTTGGGTTAACCAAAATTTGGTTAAAATAGAGTCGAACAAATGTTTCGGTTGTGAGGACCAAAATTTCGTTCTTTCTACCAAAGATTTGATTCTTTGAAACTAAACCTTTTATTTTTGTTTTAAAGAATCAAACCTTTGGTTCAAAGTACCAAATATTGGTTCTTAAAATAAGGAACCAAAACATTTGTTTTACTTTATTTTAACCAAATTTTGATTAACTCAATTAAATGAGTTTTTCAATGTAGTCGAGTGTTACATTTTAATATTAACATAAAATTAAAGTGGATAAATCACAAGACGTGTGAAATGTATCATTTAACACAGAATTCTTTACAGATGTAAAATAAAGCCGCCTTCTTTCGGTCCGAGTGAGACATGAAGCCCTCAAGTGAATATATTTTCGAGTAATACTTGAAATACACACGCACGGAAAAAATAATTTGCTGCATATAAACAGTTAAATATAATTCGCTGTGTTAGTTACTTTTTCTTTTCTACAGGAACCTATTTTCTTACTATGATAACAAGAAAATCTGCTTCTACAACAAGAAAAATGGCTAATGTGACAAATTTGCTACAGATGGACAACTAAACATAATTTATTGCTTCAGCTACTTTTTTGTTGCAGGAGCAGATTTTTTTGTTATTATAGTAAGGAAATTGGTCCCTGCAGGAAAGAAAAAGTGGCTAATACAGCAAATTATGTTTAGTTTATGTCCATATGTAGCAAATCTTTTTTTTCCGTGCGGCTGCCCGGGGTAAAATTCGAAAAAGACCCGGAATATACTCAAGTGTATTATTTTGGCTACAAGGAGAAAAATAATTTCCTGGCCCAGCAAATTTTCTGTTGGTCTAGCAAAATCTTTTCGTTATTATATGGACAGCAAAAAGATTTACTAAGAGTATCAATCACTATTTGCTGGACATAATTTGCTAAATCTACAAATTATTTTGCTATAAGAACCATGATGGATTTATATAAGCAGTTGCAGTTTTGCTCCGATAGCAAATAAATTTGCTAAAGATACATTATTTTGTATAGCAAATTAACGTGATTCTTAGGATAAATACACCCAACAAATTTTTTCTATCCTGGAAACTACTTCTGCTCTGATAACGAATAATTTGTAAAATTAGCTACGTCAACTAAATTTTTTTCACTACAAATATGCAACGATGATTTGGCTAGAAAAAAGAGTAAAATTATTTTTCTCCGTGAATCTTTTTTTTGCACGTTTCTTACCGTTTTGAGCACGTCATTTAACACGTTTTGATTATTACATATTAGATTATAATTTACACATCTTAAACGTGTCAAATGACGTGACTTAAAGCAGTAAGAAACGTGTAAGAGGAGCTTCAGCTAGATTACACGTTTAAAAATAACGCACTTGGATTTGCAGTGTAACCGGGCACTCGGGTAATTGAAATTGACATAGCACTAGTGCGCATCCCCGTCCACGTAAATAAGTCGCGTCTCTGTGTGTCAAGAAATGGCTCGTACAGATCGCGACTTTGCGCACGAATCGAGAAGGAGTCACGACACATGATCCCCGCGTCCCGCCGACGGGGACGGGGCTTTTTGTTCGCGCTAAAATTTCGTCGACTTCGAAGTGATGGACATTTCCAAGTCAAGTGTCGAGAGGAGACGCTTCGGAGTGCGTTGACCCTCCGTCGCGGCGCGAGCCTTCGTTAAGCAGCCTCACCCCTGCCGCTGTCAGCCTTTTTCCACGGTGCCCGGTGTAACCCCCATTGAAGAGACAGCTGGTCGCGTGCTGACCTCCCCCCCCATGGCGTTGCTTACGAAGGTCTGCCTAAACCGGGCTTCGGTATCTATAGGGTGGCGCGGAAATCAATATGTTAACCCTGTAAGTAACGAGCCTTCGCCGATAATCGATAAACGCCCTGCGAAAGGATACACCCAGGTAAAAAACTTCTACTGCTAAGAGAAACAGCTCACTTCACAAACAAACAACATTTGATGCAGTATGCATTGTTCTGTGTGTAGGCTCTCTCTCTTTCTCTCTCTCTCTCACACACACACACACACATACACACACACTCACTAACGACAGAACGACGCGACATCAAGTGACGTTAGTTTTAATTATCTCGTACGACGATCTAATGCTAAAATATTAGGAATGGCGATCGCGGTGACTACAGGCCCGCGATGTATTCATTTTTCGTCGTATTGCACTCGCGCTTCGTCGCAATTTCGAGCATAACGGGACGCCTGAAATATGCCGGACGGCATGAGAGTGCGAATACTCGCGCGATTTCAGCTGTAAACTCACGCGAGCGAAATCGCGCGAGCTAATAAACGTTAGTGCGCGTTGCGGGGGGAAAAATAATCACGGTCTCGACAATTTATAGATCTTCCTACGCGATCGCGCTCGGTTTATTGCCGCGCGCCGAAGGTCGTCGTTTGACACAGAAATGCGGCAAAAGCGCCCGTATATTCCCGGTATATTTTCCTTCCTTTTTTCCCCGCTCTCCTCCGCCCTCTCTCCCGCGCGCCAAGAGCTGCAACAAAGGATACGGGTCGATGGGGATCCCTGTGTATGCTATCGGCGTCATTAATATATGTACATCAATTTCGGCCTCTCCAGCGCCCGCGTCGTCCACGTGTGAGGAGCGTGGTTAAGAATTTCAATGCCCGTCTATCCCCGATCCTTCCTACCCCGCGATCTGTCTTAAATGCTACGTCGTGGCGGCGATCAATCTTAATCGTTTCCTCCTTCTACAAACGGGAGAGAGAAAGAGAGAGAGAGAGAGAGAGAGAGAGAGAGAGAAAGAGAAACAGGCATTCCTCCGAATGCGCCTTCGTAATTCCCCGATGATAGCTGATGTAAACAAAAATAAAAGAAAACGAAAATTAATTGTCATTTCTAGATCGATAAAAGCAACTTTAAATGTCGCGTTGAATCGCGTTCACCCTCATTGTTTACAATTTGTGATTTACATAGGAGAGACTATATGATCCCAGATATGTTGCTCGTGAGCTTTTCTTAAGAGGAATAGTGGATACACAAAATCATGAAATGTTCCTTTTAGAACGTAAATACTTCTCTCCGAGTTCCATAAAAATCAGAATAATATTACAGTTAGAAAATAGAAATAGAAAAAACGGCAATCAATTTTAATCGTTTCCTCCTTCTACAGGAGAGAAAGAGAGAGAGACAGAGACAGACAGACACACACAGAGAGAGAGAGAGAGAGAGAGAGAGAGAGAGAGAGAGAGAAAGAGAGAGAAACAAGTATTCCTCCGAATGCGCCTTCATTAATTCCCCGATGATGGCTGATGAAAACAAAAATAAAAGAAAACGAAAATTAATTGTCATTTCGAGACCGATAAAAGCAACTTTATATGTCGCATTAAATCGCGTTCCCGCTTATCGTTTACAATTTGTAATTTACATAGGGAAGACCGGGACTATATGATCTCAAGGATATGTTGCTCGTGAGCAACTTTATCTTAAGTGAACAACTTTCTTTATCTTAAGAGGAATAGTGGATACAAAATCACGAAGTGTTCCATTTAGAACATAAATACTTCTCCGTAAACACTTCTCTGAGTTTCATTAAAATCGAAATAATATTACAGTTAGAAAATAGAAATAGGAAAAACCTGATCTGATGATAGCAAAGTAAATTTCCGAATCTCTCGAAATTTTGTATTGATATTCTCCATCGAGACTAAATAAAATTAAGCGATATGTTACTAGCCAGAATGAAATTTCTTACAAGTGATATACTGTTTCTGCTAATAAATGCAATTTTCTTTTATAAGATGATTGAAATAGAGCATACGGACGACCGAGGTAAAATTAGCCCATAATTATAGGCCGGCGGGAGAGCTGTGGAAACCTCTCGCGGGGAGACTCTGGAGCTACTAATCAGGATACATATTTTATACATAGCTTTTTTATCCTACGCTACTGAGCAACTGAACCCCGTGCCAGGGCAAGATGGTTGTGTTGGTGCATGTTCGTTTCAGTCCATTTTTTGTATTGTTTCTTCTGAACAAATTTTTGAAAATTTTCATTAAAAGCTCACAAGAAAACACAGGCAACCCAAAAATTCAGAAAATTCTGAAACATTATGTGCAAATAAAGTAGTCCATTATATAAAACTATTTTTTATTTTTTCTATTTTTTGCTGCCAAATTTTTATTTAAGGGGCGGAACCACCCCTCGAAAAAACATAATATTTTTATTTTTAGCGAAAATTACCTAAAATACAATATGAAGAAATAGTTTATATAAAAGTGAAATAGAATATTTTATACTCTTTGCAACGGTGTATTCAAATTTTGCAAAAATGAAAAATTTTTGAACTCCCCTTTCCCCACTCATTGGTTTCAAGGGGTAGTTTCACTCCCTTAAATGAAATTTAGCAGTAACAAAAAATAGTTTTATATTATGGATGTATTACTTTACTTGCATACAATGTTTCAGAATTTTCGGGTTGCCTATGTTCCCTTGTCAGTTTCGCAACTCACAGTCTGCGTTTGGCTTCGATTGGACCATTTATTTTATGATTGTGTATCAAAAACTCCTTTAATCATTAAAATTTTAATCGATCAATAAGCAACACTGACGGTAACGCACGCGACGTGAAAATGATTCGCGATTAATATCCGAGATTAATATCCGACTCTCTTATTGCGTTACTTCGTGCTTTTATTTATGGTTTAATTAGACTACCACTAGAGTGAACATGTAGCGTCGAAAGACCGGCTGTACGTACGCGGCTTTCAAATCGACAATTATCCGACACGTTCTCGTGACGGAATTAATAGCAGAACTGAAAGGATGGGACGAAGGTCGATCGAGGACAGCGGCCGAGAAGTCGAGCGCTCTCGGCGAGCGACAGCACGCGCATTATCGGGCACGTTTCGTGCAATAGACGTTGCACGACTTCGTCGGAATAATGCGATACCGCGAGATCGAGAGCACGCGCGGAATATCAAGTCGAACGATTCGCCGACGGCGAGTTTCGCGTCTTTCTTTCGGTCAGGGCCGCCATAAAACATTCGGACACTCGTCAACACAATGCATCGGGACTTAAGGGAGGAAATCACTATAGAGGATCACAAAAATCGAATTTTTTTTGCTTTAATTAATAGTACTATATGTATAGAATGTATTCCCAAAGTTTGGTTTTGAAATTCAAAATCTAAATGGTCATACAGGACCATTTCTCGCGCGCAGGTACGAGCGTATGAGGCGAAGTCTGAGCGCACAGTGACTCGCAACGGCTTTGTTTCGAAAAACCCGTTTGAAAAAACGGAAAAAACCATTCCAAGAAAGATCTATTAGAAAAGTGCTTAGGTGGATACACAAGAAATGCGAATAAAAGTTTTAATAGTACGATTTAGCAGTTAGCTTCAAAGCATGTACATTCTGGCCTTAAAATCACCGTCTATATTGCCGCTGGGGTATTTAATGAAGACTACTTTGCCTTGTTTTGAAGATAATGGAAATATTAGAAATTAAAATTGGACCTCTATGTAAGTTATATGCTGATAGTAAGGACGCCGAGTGAATAAAGAGACAGAAGCGCCGCAACCTAAGTTGCAGTAAAGCGGCTCGAATCGCAAGTAAACAACACTAACTTGAGCAAAATGATTTGTTTAAAGAAGCGGAAGGTTTACTGTATGGAGCAAGAATAGCAGATTAGCTGTAAGTTTACAATTTTCTATACCTGAAACTTTAAACACGTTTTTCTCGAAACAACTTCTTCCAAACTAGTGTGCAAGATAATTCAAAAACTATTTGACCAATCGAGTTGCCCTTTTACATACATTTAGTTTATTATATTTGCTAGTCGATGAACCTATAAAATGCATAACATTATTTATTTAAACAATTTTTTCGCATACATAAAGATGGATTTTTATAAATAAAAATCGAATTTTTAATTCAAGGGCTGCTTTTTTGTCAATTACAAAATTTCTTTTTAACTTATTTAGATTTATCGATAAATTATGTCCATAAAGAGTAAAAAATTTTTCCCTATTTTGGTTTCAGACGAATACAACAGGAGCCAGAGTGCATGCCGTTTTGCGTCGACTCTGCCGCGACGCTCAACATTTCTTTCACTATATTCAATTTATAAACATTTTTCTTAACATAACAATATTTTTTTAATATTTTAATGTACAAGCAAAAACACTTCAAAGTTGGGAAACGATTGGATAAGTACATTCTTCAAAAAAAATTCACGAAAATTCCCTTATTTTTGACGTTCTATAGTGATTTCTCCCCTTAAGTCTAATCTATAATGTGCTCTTTGCGTTCTGTTTCTTGTCTTCTGTCTTTCTCTGACTTAAAGCTTAAGGTTTAGAGTCAGAAAGAGATAAAAAGGAAGAAGCAAGAAGCAAAGAATACATTGTAGATCAAGCTTTAGGATGACTTTCGCCGAATGATTAACGACTCGATTAACCTAATCGACGATTAGTTCGATCGGCAGAATTGCCGGCGTGGAAAGCGGGAGGCGGGACGTGCTGTTAAAGCGAGACAGAACGTTCTCCTATCCTCTCCTTACAGCTTACACTTAAAATTGTTAAATATCGCATGCTCAGATTTGCTAACGAGGACAGAATTATTAACGCACAGTGCTGGAATTAATTATTGCATCGCTGAATAAATATGAATACTCATACAAGCGCTTTCACGACAGTACACTGAGAGAAATTATCCGATAAAAAATTAACAAACGAATATTTCGATACGTAGCAATGAAAATTAAAAAATTCAAAATGATCCAATATAGTGCCGGAATTAAAAAAAAAAAGATAAAAAATAAAAAACAAAAAACAAAAAGATGGAAGGTAGAAACTCACTCTATGTATTGTTTGCATAGCACATTTTAATATCATTAATGAATTCACTAACTAATACCAGAGATTCGGAATAAAGTTTATATTTCATGCTGACAAAAGAATATGCATGAGCATGCTTAAAAAATCTTCTTTCAAAAATAATTTTTTAAATTGCGAATACAGGATTAAAATTTATAAATTATAAATTATAAATTTATAAATTTATAATTTATAAATTAATAAATTTATAAATTTATAAATTTATAATATAGATTTATAAATTTATAGATTTATAAATTTATAATTTATAAATTCCAATTTAGAGACTCTAAAAAACCCCAAAAAATAAGACAAACTTTCATAGAAATCCACCACTTTATTGAATTTGTAAAAAATCCAAAATACCGATAAATTTTTATATCCCACCAGGATATCCGATCAAATTTAATCGGATACTTCCGATCATGATGGCATGATTCATCAGATAAACCGATCAAAAAATTGCGAATCAATATTTCTCATCGAATGTTTCCTAATCGGATACAAAAATTTCAGTGAGAGAAATAATCGCTTTTACATCGTTCTTTTTCTGCAATAAATACCCCAGTATGCTTTCCTTGTAACATATAGACACAGAAAGAGTAAAACGTGCAAATTTTATTTTCTATATTATCGAAATAATCGTGATGATAATATAATTTTGTCAACGGGACCATATTGTTTACTATTAAGATAAATATTGAAATGAAACAAGTAAATTTTTTATCTTTTTACACAAACATCGTCGGTGAGTTGTATAGTGTTCAGAGTACCGGTTGACGATAGAGTACAGACCAAACCAAACCAAACCGTTCTGCATTTTTATTCAGTCGGCGTGCACGAGCGGGAATAACGCGGCATCGCGCGGACGCGCGGAATATCAACGAACGTGCCGGTTGTTTTACGACGTTTCTGCATGCTCACCAACGTATACAATTTATTCACCAGCACTTCATCTTTTTCGTGCGTATTTTGCGCAAACTCGTGTTTCTACAACTGCGTCACAAACGATCAGATTTTTTTAAGCCATATCGGAATTATTATTTAACATATTTTTCTTTCTTCTCTTTTCCATGTCGTTATACTTTCTAAATTCTTTGGAGAGGAGTCGCTCCCTCAAAACAAATAAAAAGTAACAATATTTTCACTCTAAGCGATAGTAAAAATATTACCATTCGAAATCGCTAGAGTGAATGTTCCACTCAAGCTCAGAGATTCTAATTCCATACACGAAGAAAATATTGTAGTAAAAGTTACGTTAGAATTATACTTCATTTTATGAGTTTTATTTGTATATATTTGACTGGAATCTAAACGCGTTTCTGCGTCAAAAAAAGGATGTACCAAAAAGGGCATTAACGCAATAATACGCGTAGATTATTTTATTTTCCTTTAGTCAGCAAGATTTTCATGAAACTCAATACTAGAGAGTTTTTTGAGTCGTTAAATATGAATTTGAGATCAAAATTGAGAAATGCAAAATGATCCAATATAGCGCCAGAATTTGAAAACAAAAAAAAAAAGATATAAAAAAATAAAAAACAAAAACAAAACGATGGGATGTAGAAACTCACTGCAACCTTTGCTAACACACTCTGACATCGTGAATATGAATTCACTAACTAATGCCAGAGGTTCGGAATAAAGTTTACATTTCATGCTGACAAAAGTATATGCACGAGCATGCTCAAAAAATCTTTTTAAAATTACTTTTTAAATTTTGGGTTTAAGTTTTAGGATTCTAATTTATAAATTTTAATTTAGAGGCTCCAAAAAACGCATAAGACAAACTCATAAAAATCCACCACTTTACAGAATTTCTAAAAAACTCAAGTCACAATATTATATCCACTATTTTGAATTTTCAAACTTTAATCCAAAATTCGTATTCGGCGACCCGAAAAACTTTAGTGCCGACTTTAATAAAAAACGAACAGCATTTTCATCTTCCCTTTTCTGGCTCAGTTGATGCTGGCTTTTTCTGTCAGTCAGGCGGTTAATAAATTTGTGATAGATTCGCGAATATAGAAACTTATACGAAATACTGGAAATAAGTGACGTTTACTTCACTGCATCATGCATTTGTCTGTGCACAATCGCTCCACCTGCCGAGTAAAGTTTCGCCCAAAGAAATGCAGAAAATGATATATCTCCCTCAAGTACCGGGAGGCTTCGGAAAGCCGGTCTCACGCACGGTCGTTCCGCGCGGCTAATCGATTAGCACAGCTCGAGACTGCGAGGGGATATTAAATTCTAAATATCGGAGCTTCTGCCGAGACGCACGAGGCGCATCGCTGACGAGGCAAGACGAAGAGATCTCTCTATTTATACAAAGTGCAGTATCACGTACACGCCAACGTGCGCCCCGACAAATTGCACACACACGCGCAGCGCAAACGCTTCATTCCGCTGGCGCGCCGGGCATGCACGCGAAATATTAATCGCGATGCCCGACTCGCTGGAGATGCCCGCGCGGGCATCGTTAATTCGCGAGTTGCACGCGTCGCTACGCACGCACGTTGCATGAAATTGCAATAAAGTCTCTATCTTTATGCAACAATGCAGCAAAGTGGCGTCTTATCGGCTGTGAGAATACCCGTTCCGCTTCTGAGGGAGACATAAAGACACCAAGCCCGGCTCCTTTCCCCGAGGGTGACCTGACCTCTCTTTCTCTGTCTCTCTCTCTCTCTCTTTCCAAAATACAATTTTATCTGATGTGTCCCGATTTTATCTGTTGGGTCTGTTCGAAATGAGCGAACCGCATACCGCTCTTCCAGTCTTTTTGAAATAAGCGAGTCATTCTTCGGTGCACTTTTCCTCGCACGAACCGAATGTCAGCAAAGGGGCGCCGCTCGAGTTATCCACCGGGGGGTCCACGCTTCGCCGACTCGCCCCCCTTTCCCCCGTCTGAGGTCTTCCAGGTCTGTAGTCGCGTATTGGTCACCCTCGATGTTTCGCTATAGGCAAAGCGCGACGATAATAAATCGCATTTCAGAAAGTTCGAATGATATTTCGTACATTACGATTGGTCGTAATGTCGGTTTATTGCCGCCCACGCAAAATAATTCTCCGCTCCTTCATACTCCTTGAATTTCAATTCGGCTCAGTGATTTCGCTTATTGCGACGCGTATATATCACGCGGCTGCCCGCGTGGCTTCGAAAAATCACTCCGCTTTCATTTCCGCTGGAAAGTTTTCGAGAGAAAGATGGATGACTCGCTCGAAGTCGTTACCTCTTTTTCTTAGTTTTGTGTCATTGCTCACTTTGTCTTGCTGATGAGGCGATCATTATTTGATCCGCGTGATTAAATTTCCAGCGTGAATTCTTATTTATAAGGATATTTGCGCCTTATAAGATATGAGTTCGTAAGATATAGATATTTTCTTATGTCTCCATGGCAGAATGACCACTTCAAGTGAAACTTTTCACTCTCCACTTTTTGCTTGCCCAGATTCCTCGTGAATTTTTCACGAATTGCAAAGAGTAGTTAGATGTGCTGTAAGTGAAATCGCTAAGCACAGATTGATTAATGCTTCGGATTGACGTGATGAATTACTTACTTTTAAAACAGGTTATATGATAATTTAATTGGAAGTATATATAACCATGGATACTAATTCTGCTAACGAGAATATGTTACACGCATAAAGCATAACGCTGGAAAATATTTAAATTTTCATTAAATTTTCACCTTTTTGCGCCAAGAGGCGGAGAACTTCACGTGAAAAGTTTCACATTTCGAAAAGTTACGTGATCGTTAAAACAGGCGAATTCAACTGAGACTTTTTTGCTCTGCAAATTCGAGTGTGTTATTTTCAAACGCGTAATCGTGTAATTTTGCTCTTTTTACATGTTTCTCTTGCGATTTTAAATTAAATATGCGTTCGAGGCGTGTAAATTACAACTTAATATATTCAAATATGTTGAGTGACTTGACTTGAGACAGTAAGAAATATGTTAAAAGAGATTCAGCCAGAGATTAACACACTTGGATTTGCGGTCTAGCGAAAATTACGCGATCGCCGCCCAGGTGATTTCGAATCCACGTGCACACGCTCCTGAGATGGATGCACTTACAGTCGGGGAAACCTTCGCCCCCGTACTTTGCAGGCACAGGGCGACGCGAACGGGGGGGTCTCTCTCTCTCTCTCGTGTCGCGTATTGATTTTCGTCATTCTCTCCCACGAATGGCGGGACCCACTCGCTGACTTCGGCGAATTAGTCGTCCGAAAGAATTACGAGATTACGCGATGCGAGCGTAATTTTCGTCCGTGGCTCATCATCCTGTCCCTTGTATACATGCAAATATATGCAGCGGCTGCACAACGGCCTGAGGAGCCTCGCGGGGGGAGCGTTTGCTGCGCAACGGGACGTCGTTGTGCATTCATCAAGGATGTAGGTAATTGTGTACTACTTGCGAAAGTGATAAACGAATTTGTAAGTGGGACAAGGCAGCTCGATGTGATAGAGTGTCTTCTGAGTAACGTAATCTCCGTCGTACAACCGCCATCGACGGTATCGAGGACCACGTGGCAGATGAATTCTAGACTGGCCAGGTGATGATGTACAAACACGTGCGCGCAGGGGCGGATTTGGACAATCTCCAAAGACGACAGCCATTAAAATTATATCAGAGAGCTCCGCCTCTCTCCGTATCGCGAGCGAAAATGATATGCTGTACGTCGCTCTCGACACACTAATTACGTTACATTCATTTTTAACGTTTCTAACATTCGCTACTTTATCCGTTTCAGAGAACGTGTATAATAGATAAATTAATGTAAAATAAATTATGTCAAGGAGCTCGTACCGCGCACAAAACAATGTATAGTGCATTCAATGTTACTTGTTTCAAGTGTTTTATAAGTTTATACATCTGCACGGGAAAGAACTTAATTCTACAAATCTATAGCTTGCTGGGTGAAATTAAACTCTCTTAAAATGAATCAGTTAAACATCACTGAAAACAGTGAATATACTCTGATTTACAGTTATAAGCGTAGCATTGAAAGTGCTATACTTAAAACTGATGTCAGTGACTATTCACTGATATTCACTTAAGAGAGAATGTTATAAATAAGCAGATCTGTTAGTGTAACAAAGGTATTAGGTTTAGCAACTATAAACTCGCTCATAAGGCAAACTCACTTTTGTTGATGCTATTTTAGTTATTGCAACAAATCATTTTTGTATTTCGAGCTAAGAGAAATTGAAATTGTTTGCGAAAAACAAATTTGTTAATTTTACTAAGCAAATCATGCAATTATTTAATAGATAATGAAGAAACATTTTTGTTCACTTTATGGAGAAGTACACCCCTTTAAGTCTGACTACAAATAACCGTAATGAGAAATATGTTATTATGTACAAATTCGTCTTTTTATATTAATATTTGTCTATATTTGTGATATAATATATGGATATCAATTATATGTATCTCTATGTGTGTGTATTTATTTATGATATTTATTTTGTGTATTTATTTATGGGCGTTTATGATATTTATTTTGTGTGTATTTATTTATGATATTTTATTATATTATGTTTTGTTTACTACGTACACAGAAAAAATTTTTGCTCGTATGAATGGGGAGACCAGACGAAAAATTCGCCGACGAGAAATAATAGGCCTGTTCTTTGTAGCTGCACTGCTGAATTAGTGCAATAAGTTGAGTGAGAAAACATACATTTGTCTCACTTCAATATATTGCATCAGTTCAGCAGTGCAGCTACAAAGAACAGGCCTTATATCTCTGTTACCGTGACCGAAAACATGCGTCCTGACATTCCGCAGCATTAAAGCTCGGTTGAGATAACTGAAAGCAATTGGCTGAGCAGAAACCTCCTACAGCAATCTTTCTGTTCTTACAAGTAAGTTTTCGTCTGGTCTCCGAGTAACAGAAAATTCAATCGCACTAACGATGTTGTTTCTCCATGTAGGATTGAACCAACTCTTTCTTCGATAAAGTTTTATAATATTCTTGTGAAGATAATAGGTTCTTTTTTTAGTGTGGTCAACTGCAAATTGTTTTGCACACTTTTTATCGAGAGAAACGCTTCAAGTTGTCAGAATTTAAAGTCACTGCTGATATATGTACAAAATAGTGGATAATAAATATATTACTTCTCAAAATGATATTATATTAATTTAAAATAAATTCTTCCTTCTGAATTTTATTCTGCATTATCACTTCGATCGTTGTCCTGTCATTACTACGCATATACATTATCAGTGGCTTTTCAATTTCAACAACTTGAGACGTTCCAAATTTATTTGATAAAAAGTGTGCAAATCGATTTGCAAACGACTATTTATGATTAACGCACTCCTCTTAATTCAGAGCTCTTATTCAAAATTATTTAGGCTTGATATAAAACTTTCAATATTTTTTTAATTTCTTGAAAAATATCAAAAAATCATTTTTTTTATCTAAAATTATAATATCTATTAAAATTTATCAAATGATCTATTCAAAACTATTCGGTTGTGATTTTGGGTGTGCAGTTAACACTCTATTTCTTAAATACTACATATTATTATTGTTAATCACCATAAATCTTTTTATAAATATAAAAGAACTCTCTTATACTTTTCAAAAGGCAGGTAGAACTGTAATCAGAACTTTGAAATTCTAAAGTTGAGGTGTTAACTTTACATATCCGAAGAGAGATGGTTTATAATAAACGAAGAGAGAAGAGTTTATAATAAGCAGAATTTTTGTTTTAAATGTTATATTTTCATAAACTGAATAATCACAAAAAATTGTCATTTTAGATATAATCTTTACACGTGGTTTTAATATCGACATTTAAGTCAATTGTCACGTCTTAGTTGATTTTAAAACGTGTTAATTGTCCTTTTTGGGTCAATGGATTTAACCACTTTACCCTGGGATGGACAAGTTCGTGTAATTGTGTGTGATTAAATGTGTAAATGTAAATGTGTGTACAAAATAATTATTTTACTTACTGATTCTGGTTGATTCTTTCTTTAAGAAATTTTAAATTACTTGAAGTGCTTCTCGTGCTATAGTTATAGAGAGACTGAAGAGCTTGCGATCGGACTTAAGAGGTTGGAGAAGGTTTGGGAATGTAACGTGACACTTAGGTCAGAGGATATGTTAGGAAACAAACCTTTATCTTCCCAGTATCTTATTTACGACTTTAATGTTTTATCTTAATGATCCATTTGTTATATGTATTGTTTGTTTTTATACGTTTGATTAATTAATTATAACTGACTGATCGATTGTCTAATTGACTGATTCCTTATCTTTAGTCTGATTTTTGTTTCTATTATTACTTCTTGTTTCAAGTTTGATTTTTGTCTTACTATTCTCTTACGGACTGTCACTACTTCTACTTTTTACTTACTACTGGTTTTTTTATGTGCTGTCGCACCCGCTTTTATAGGCAGGTGGCGAGATACCCCCGCGTGAGTTCTCACCACCTTTTAGTAGAAGGGGGAAGATGCTTCTCACGATATGTGAGTAATAATCAATAGTGAAATTTCGACACCTTATTATCAGTCCATTGTTCTTTGACCACCCAGGGCATTTATTGCATTCCTGGTGGTAACATAAGGTGCACTCGGTCGAGCTAAAGAGAAGTTACGTCGGACGTAACACAATGTTAACATATATTTTGGTACAACCTCGACTGAGCAAACGTGTTCATTGGCCTAAACTTAACCAAACGTAGCTACCGTAACACAACCAAACCTCGGCACGTCACTCAGCCAAGATTAGGTCAAGTTTTGGCCCACACAAGGGTCGGTGGCTCAAGCTTGACCCACGTTTGGCTTAAACCTGACACAATAATCCAACATTGGCGATTTCTGTCTGGCTTATTTCTCAGTCTCCCAGGAATGCGTTACTAAGTGACACTGAAAAGAGCTAAGAGCACCAATCAACTCCGACTACATCAGCGATTGTAGAAGTGGACGATGTACATTTATCGAAGTGCGCGCACCCGGCAATAAAAGAAATCGCCAAGTTGTTCGTTGTTTCGAAGAGATACTTTATTCACGAGGCGATTGTCGAGTGAAGTAGCGTACTCGAATTAACTCACGACTGCCATAGCAAAACCCGCACGTGTCGTTGTAATTGCTTCCTGGTTCAGAGTCGAGCGCGCCGGGCGCAACACGCGAGCCATATATCGTCCTTTCGATGTAAGCAAAGCGAAACCGTACGAGGCGCTCCGGCTCGCTGAACGCTAACTCCGCGCTGCGTTTTACGTAAGACATCCGGTTTGATGGATTTACAAATGCTGCTGGCAAATCGTACGGCGGCGATTACACCGCCGGCTACTTAGCTGCACCTAAGAGCGAAATCTTGTCGGGAGGACGACAAGATTGTATAACCAGACTTTACAAGACCTCGCGTCATAACGATACAATAGGCTCGGGATCAAAGGAGTATTCAAGTTTGAAAGAAGTTCGCAAAAAAGGTATATTTCCGATATTTTTTATAAGCAAAAGGAAAAATATAGATAAATTTGATATAGAATTGTATTTATATTTTTTATTATTTATATTTTTTATTATTTATATTTTTTAATTTCAATTATAAACCACCTCTCTTCGAGTATGTGAAGTTAGCACCTCAACTTTAGAAGTTTTTGAAAGTTCTGATTACAATTCTACCTGCATTTTAAAAAATTAAATAAAGTCAAATAGTCTTTTAACCTTATTTTAAGAATATGCTTTTATTGTCTATCATGTGAGACAAGTTTCAAGTAACGACAAGTTTCAAGTAACGACATAGAGGGACTATTACAGTTTCTTTTTTTCTTATAAATTCTTTTCAATTTTATTATGCTTCTAGTAGTGCAGAAATAGACTGTCAGTAAGATCTATCTTGTTAAGAAATAAAATCGCTAGAAACAGCATATTTTTATTATGGGACATCACCTTGAATGTCTTTTAAGCCAAAAACAAGGCCGAAATTTTTCAGGCTTTCAGATCTTCTAAGCTACTCCGTCTAGAAGACAGCGTTACCGTCATAAAACGCTTCCTCTCTACGCAAAATAACTTCGAAGAACACCTGAAGGTCATTTTTGTATTTAGCATTGAAGATATTCAAGGTGGTAGTAGCGATTGCTTCACTCTGTATATAAGCTCTGTGTTGTCATTCCGCGGTTTCAGTTTTTGTTTTCCTTCCGCTCTGATTCCCACATTCTGCATAGGACAATGCAGAGTTTCGCTATAAGTATCGTGCTGATACAGTTTTCGTTTTCTCGATGAGAGCGCCTTTCGCAAGATTTCCAGCAATACGCATAAAATCCATGTCACTCGAACCGCTGCGGATTATTTCGGGTATCCATATCCCGTAATATCGTAAATACCGCACCCTACGCCCTAATCTGGCGAGCGCGGGAGATCCCGTTGGCACGACTATTATGTAGGCCGGGACTTAGCGCCAGCACCTCTGAGAATTCTCTCGTCCCGTCTGCCAAAGGGATCGCATTCTGCGAACGCTATAAATCGGCTCATAGCCGCGCCACCACCGACACAGATATTGCCAGCCCAAGTACCTGCCCACACGGTCTTCGTTCCGCGAAGTCCTCTCTTCTAGATCACGCTTCTAGATCAGCTCCAAATCGAGCGCTCGTCTCAGCAGCCCGTTGCACAATTCGACGTTGCATCGAGCCGATCGATCGGAGCGACTCCTGAGCTTTCCCCCGCGATCTTTCTCACGTCGCGGCGATATTTGCGATCGAAAGTACGATAAAGACACGAATAATACGGAATACATATCAGGTAGTCGACGTCAATGGCGACGTTCTATAATTTACGTTTCATTGAGAAACTACACGACGAGTTCAGCAGATTTCGCCGGATCTCTTTCTACGAATGCATTGAGAGGAAAAGTATGTAAGAAATAAGAGATATTTATTCGCGATGGAGACGCTGTTAATATAATTTACTTATGTTAATATAAAATATTTTTCAAATAAGGAGATATGCATTTTCTTAAAACCTTAACTTTTCAAGAAAGCAATTATTTCTTCTATTTAATAAAAGAATTCAGTTTTAAGCAAATATGTCAATAGTATCCATCAAATAAAAGCTGCAGCATCTTTTTTTATAAATACGCTGAGAGAAAAAAATATATAAGAAATAAAAAATATTTATTCGTGGTAGGAATGTACTAATAACATATTTAATTATACTAATATAAAATAATTTTCAATAAATTATAAGAAAACATATAATTTCAGCTTTTTATGAAAACAATTATTTATTTAAATAAGGTGACTAGTTTTGCTAGTCTCAACTCTGGAATACTTAGACCGGTATTCATAGTCCGATTTTATATTTAAAATCATCTTAAGTACTGTCTTAAGATGTTATGAACCAATCACAGAGCCGTATTCGCATCTTAAGACATTACTTAAGACAGTCTTGAAATAAGATTCGACTATGAATAGAGGCCTTAATAAATTTATCAAGCGGGAAAAAAGGCAGAAACTGGAAATTATATATATATATATATATATATA
>NW_022639465.1:155175-158850 GCF_010583005.1 Odontomachus brunneus
TATATATATATATATATTATATATATATATATATATATATATATATATATATATATATATATATATATATATATAATATATATATATATATAATTATAATATATATAATATAATATATATAATTATAATATATATATATATATATATATATATATAACATATTATATTATATTTTATTTTATTTATAAGTATATGAAAAATAATTTGACAATAATGACTTACTACATACAGTAAAAATAGAAACTATTACTGAAATAAAATAACTGTTATTATTTTTGTTTAAAATTAAGAAGAAGAAACAAAGCTATTGTATTTATCACTGTTATGTGAATTTTCTTGAGAATTTTTCTTTGAGTTCGTCGTGTAGTTTCTCGATGAAACGTAAATTATAGAATGTCTCCATTGACGTCAACTGATACGTATCCCATATTATTCGTGTCTTTATCGTCTTTCTTTGTCAGAAGAACCTTGAAAATCCTCTGATAAAGCGGGATTGACCAGGATAAACCAGTATAATTTGGCAGAATCAGGAGCAAATCGGTGTCCGGAATGGCATTCGAAAAAATCCCGGACAAAAGATAAAAATCGGGATTGTCCGAGAAAAACGAGATGTCTAGTCACGTCTTAACTTAGATAAAAAAGTTCAGTTTTAAGTAAATACGCTGCTAATACTCATCAAGATAAATATGTTTTATTTTTTGGGTGTTTCTTCTCTCACACACACATTGTGTAGATTCACTACCGTTACTTCGTGCACTCTCTCTGCTGCGAATGAAAGCTTGCAAAACACGGCGGTTTATTTGCGCAGCAAACGATGTGACTTCTTTCATTAAGTCGCTCGCCGTGTTCGTTAAATTAAACGATCGGCGAATGTTCCTAGGAGTGAAACGGCGGGGGAAATGGCGGCGCACGGAAATACCAGATTCGTCTATATGGTAACTCGAAATGTTGAACTTGGTCGATACCAGTTCGCCCACGTCGCCGTTCGCGGATCTCTCCCCGACCAAATTCGACTCGGACGTCGCTCGGGCGAGCGCGATTTCCGCGTGCTGACCGTATGCGCGCACGTCGAGAGAGAACTCGCGAACCTGCCTTCCCTCCGTCGCAAAATTTATCGCGCCCGTCGAGGGAGAAAAGAAACGATTTCATTATCATAAGATTTTCACCGGCGCGCTGCCACCGCGGCGCCTATCGCGAACCCACCCACGTGTGAGCGCGACTGTGCGCAGCTCGCACAGATCGTGATTTCTGCCTTCGCGTTTCGCGAGCCCACGTGTTTTCTCGCCGTGTCGCGCCCACCTGTTCACATTTTCTTGAAAAGCGGCCGATTCGCGGAATTATTTGCGTGGTAACTACATTGTTAGGTATTTACGTCGGCTCTACCCGCGTGACATTTGATCTGAATGTATTAACTCAACGATCCTTTCGTGCCTCGAGATTATAAAGTCTTGTTCTATCGAAGCGTCTGTGTACTGTAAGAACACTCGGAGAGACGGCACATAAATTTGGTAGCAACTGTAATGGATAATTTATAAAGGTTGCTTCCCTCACGAACAGTTCACGTGGCACTCATATTTATCATACAGAATAATGAAACAGTATCGCGAAATAAATACGAAAGAAATGATGAAAATTGCTCAGAACAATATGTCATTCAAAATGTAATACGAGAAAACCTGAATATAATCTATAGTGAATTTGTTGTTGCATCAATACAACAGAAAGTTTACATTATTGTATGACGCAAACTTGACAATTAATTTAATACGGTCCTGAATTTTGACGCTACTTTGACGCTCTTAAGGATATTTTGCGCCCACTCAGACGATATTGATATTCATTAACTTCTCTTTTGAACCTTTAACTCTACCTTGTCAAAATTTTGACGCTACTTTGACGTTCTTAAAAATAGTTTGAGCCTACTTAGATAATCTACAACTTAGGTAAACTACTATTGAACTTACTTTGCTTCCTAAGATCCTACTATTATATAACCTACTTTGACGTTAAAGGAAGCGAAAGCGGAAATTTCAGACATCATCAGGATCAAAGTAGGAGTAAATTATATCATTAGAATTAAACCTACTTTGCTATCTTAGCTCCTACTGCGGTGTAGAATTCAAAGTTCAATATAGGGTCAAAATTTCGACTCGGGATGTGCAACTTACGAAATTGTACGCGTATGCGAAATTGTATGTGTATGCGATCTTTTTTAAGAATCGCAACGAATACATTACATTTTTTATCGCAAGTATGATTTTGAATGTGTTTAAATAAATCGTAATGTTGAATCGTAGCGAAGCCCTGCCCGAGTCGAAATTTTGATGCTACTTTGACGCTTTTAAGGATAGTTTACGCCTACTTAGACGGTTTATAGCTTAAGTAAAACCTACTTTGACGATATTGATACTCATTAACTTCTCTTTTGAACTTTTAACTCTACCTTGTCAAAATTTTGACGTTACTTTGACACTCTTAAAAATAGTTTGAGACTACTTAGATAATCTACCTAGGTGAAACCTATTTTGTTTGATAATCAACCTAGATGAAACTTATTTTGACAATATTGACACTCATTTCCAAATCGAAATTTTGATCCTATGTTGAACCTTGAATTCTACACCGCAGTAGGAACTAAGATAGCAAAGTAAGTTTAATTCTAATTTACTTTTACTTTGACCCTGATGCTGTCTGAAATATATGCAACAAATAAAATGTATATTTTGTATGCTATTTGACGTTCGTTTCGTTATTTCTGTTTCGTTATTTATTAATTTTTTTAAGTATTTCTATAAAATACATATATTCTATGTAGAAACTAAAGTTTCAATAGAAATTCGCAACTGAACCTATGTACTTTGCTTCCTGAGATCTTACTATCATACAACCTACTTTAATGCTAAAGAAAGCGAAAGCGGAAATTTCAGACACCATCAGGGTCAAAGTAGGAGTAAATTATATCATTAGAACACTAAATCTACTTTGCTATCTTAGCTTCTACTGCGATGTAAAATTCAAGATTCCACATAGGGTCAAAATTTCGGCTCGGATACACTTGTCTTAAAATATAGTTGAAAAGTTTGTGGAGTTCTCTCGTTATCGATCGTCCTTATCGTCACGAGGGTCTGTCTGGGGATTACAGCGATAAAGATGGTCGATCTTCGAACCGTTTTTCTTCTAATCTCTATTTTCTGTTTGGTTTTGCAAGGAACGTGCGCACGTTGGATACGCATCTTCGAAGGCACGTCGCAACGAGGCGAAGCGATTCCAATGAAACGCCTTGCAACGCATATCGCGTGATCGCGCTTTTTCATTGCGGTGGACGTGCACGAGCGATCATTAAGCGCATTACGTAACACTCGGTCGTCGCGATTACGTTATACGTTGCATCGCGGCAACCACGGAAGCTGACGGGCTAGCAGAACTGAATCATCCGATCGACAGCACATGTCGACGTGACGCCGCGTGCATCACGCTCCGATTAATTACCAGCTCATTAGCCCCACCCTCGCGATTAGAGGCGTGTGTGCCCATATCCGCCTACTCCTGCTGTGGATCTTTGTGCCTCCTTTTCTTGCGCTTTTATTCTCCTCTTTCTCCCTTTCTCTCTCTGTCTTCCCCTCTCTCTCTCTCTCTCTCTCTCTCTCTCTCTCTCTCTCTCTCTCTCTCTCTCTC
>NW_022639465.1:159520-161820 GCF_010583005.1 Odontomachus brunneus
CTCTCTCTCTCTCTCTCTCTCTCTCTCTCTCTCTCTCTCTCTCTCTCTCTCTCTCTCTCTCGCCCAACGAAGACGTCATAAACGACACGTGGAGCTACGTGACGTCGCGATCATGACGTCGCAATTCGCACATGTCTTTTCCAGGTTGCAGTGGACTTCGTAACAGTTCAACTCGATTCTGTACTCTCGTCTACGACGTGCTCGAGAACGTTTTATTTCACCGGCACCCTCTCCAACCGAGACACGTGTAAGTTTTTTCGATATTTTGACCAGTTCGTTCATTTGAATAAACAGGTTTTTTTCTCACGTGCGAAAACGCGAACAACTCGACGTTCCCTTGACTTTCTGACGTTATCTCTTTTTCCTTCTTTTTAATAAGACCACTTTTTACGAAGCTTGAGAACGGGTTTAACGAAATGCGGCACACGCATTTGGCCAAGGCCACGCGACGAGAAAGGCAGAGAACAAAATAAATACTCATCACGGGAAGACATAAATTTTACGAACCGCGTGATTCGAGATATTCTCTGGGACAGCGAGTAGGTTCTCAGACTATCTTCTTCGACCTGTGCGAACCATCTCTAAAATAATGTTTTCGTCGTTGGCCACTGGAGGACTTGAAGACCGTTCGAGGAAGGTGCATGGCACCTTTATCGCTTAACAAAATATATTAAACAAAGCGTCGCGGACACATACCTTGTCTATAACCTTGCTTTAATTCTTAAGCCATAAGAAATTGACCAACCACAGTTTATTATTTTTAAAATAATCGACTGTGGTTGGTCAATTTATTACAGCTTAAAGATTAAAGCAAGATTGTAGACAAGGAGTTTGACGCACGTTCCCTCACATACTTGTCCAAATCTCGCCGATAAAACCCTCGAACTCTGCCGACTCTTGCGTCTCGTGTATCGCACGCATACTGCAAATTACACCGTACATATGCATTACGTTGTTCGTTCGCGCGTTCCAACGGGTGAGTCACTCGACCGGCAAGAGGAGACGCGATGACGTACCCGTTGATACGTTGCGCCACTAGATGCACGTAATATCGAGAGAAAGAGAAGAAAATACAAGTTGGCGAGAGTCAGAGAGAGAGAGAGGGAGAGCAGGATGGGGCAAGGGGAAGGCAGAAAAAGAGCAAAACGCACCGCGAAACCTGCTGGGCGTTGCAGGGCGATGACGCCGCACTCTGTTTACGGCAGTGACGTAGATCAGTTATACGCCGCGTACGCGAACGCTGTGCGTCATTACGCAATGGGAGAACCTACCGTGACGGAATTCCACGACGACCACGTTGGCCGACCGATCGAGCGTTTCGCGGAGCTAACAGTTTTCGATAGTGAAACGCTATCCCCCTCGTGAGGACTCCGCAAAAACAGGCGAGGGTCGCGAAGTGACGACTCGCGAAGTTGATCTTCGGACGGATCGAACATCTTTCGATCTTCAACTAGGGAACTATCCCGAGTTGAAACTTTGATGCTGCTTTGACGTTCTTAAAGATATTTTGCGCCTGTTTATAGCTTAGGTAAAACCTATTTTGACGATATTGATACTCATTAACTTCTCTTTTGAACCTTTAACTCTACCTTGTCGAAATTTTGACGTTACTTTGACGCTCTTAACAATAGTTTGAGACTACTTAGATAATCTACCTAGGTGAAACCTATTTTGTTTGATAATCAACCTAGATGAAACTTATTTTGACGATATTGATACTCATTAACTTCTCTTTTGAACCTTTAACTCTACCTTGTCGAAATTTTGACGTTACTTTGACGCTCTTAACAATAGTTTGAGACTACTTAGATAATCTACCTAGGTGAAACCTATTTTGTTTGATAATCAACCTAGATGAAACTTATTTTGACAATATTGACACTCATTTCCGAGTCGAAAGGACCCCGCACAAAACCTATGGAAAATTGTTTTCGGTGAAATTGGCTGAAATTTCTATGTTATAGTTTTCGCCATGCTGATAAAAAGTTATCATTGCACCAAGTCCCAAAAGTCAATATTTCCCAAGATATAAAGTGTCAAAGTAGTGAAATACTCGTATGTTATAAGTGATACATTGATATTTATTCACTAAATAAATAAAAATCGATTTTTACATATATATATGTAATAAATATTTAGTTCCGCAATATATATGTATATGTATATACAGGATGGGGCAAAAGTATCGGACCGGTGAAATATCTCGAAAAATATAAGTTTTACAAAAAACTGTTTCAGATCTTAAAAAGATCTATTGTATTTACTGATTTTAGCAGATTGATCTTGGGTGGCGTTGCCAA
>NW_022639465.1:161929-221462 GCF_010583005.1 Odontomachus brunneus
CCAAGGTCAATCTGCTAAAATCAGTAAATACAATAGATCTTTTTAAGATCTGAAACAGTTTTTTGTAAAACTTGTATTTTTCGAGATATTTCACCGGTCCGATACTTTTGTCCCACCCTGTATATACATATACATATATATTGCTAACTAAATATTTATTACAGATATATATGTAAAAATCGATTTTTATTTATTTCGTGAATAAATATCAATGTATCACTTATAACATACGTCTTATTACTGCGGATGACCATATTTCACTATTTTGACCCTTTATATCTTGGGAAATATTGACTTTTAGGACTTGGTGCAACGATAACTTTTTATCAGCATGGCGAAAACTATAACATAGTGAAATTTCAGCCAATTTGACCGAAAACCATTTTCCATAGGTTTTGTGCGGGGTCCTTTTGACTCTATGTTGAACCTTGAATTCTACACCGCAGTAGGAGCTAAGATAGCAAAGTAAGTTTAATTCTAATGATATAATTTACTCCTACTTTGATCCTGATGATGTCTGAAATTTCCGCTTTCGCTTCCTTTAGCGTCAAAGTAGGTTATATAATAGTAGGATCTTAGGAAGCAAAGTAGGTTCAGTTGCGAACCTCTATTGAAGCTTTAGCTCCTACATAGAATATATGTATTTTATAAATATTTAAAAAATATTTAAGAAATATTTAAAAAATTTAATAAATAATGAAACAGAAACGTCAAATAACATACAAAATGTATATTTTATTTGTTACATATATTTCCTAATTTGCTATCTTAGTTCCTACTGCGGTGTAGAATTCAAGGTTCAATATAGGGTCAAAATTTCGACTCGGAATGTGCAACTTACGAAATTGTGTATGCGATCTTTTTTAAGAATCGCAACGAATACATTACAATTTTTTATCGCAAGTATGATTTTGAATGTGTTTAAATACATTGTAATGTTGAATCGTAACGAAGCCCCGCCCGAGTCGAAATTTTGATGCTACTTTGACGCTTTTAAGGATAATTTACGCCTACTTAGACGATTTATAGCTTAAGTAAAACCTACTTTGACGGTAATGATATTCATTAACTTCTCTTTTGAACTTTTAACTCTACCTTGTCAAAATTTTGACGTTACTTTGACGCTCTTAAAAATAGTTTGAGCCTACTTAGATAATCTACAACCTAGATGAAACCTATTTGAGCGATATTGACACTCATTTCCGAGTCGAAATTTTGATCCTCTATTGAATCTTGAATTCTATAAAATACATATATTCTATGTAGGAGCTGAAGCTTCTATAGAGATTTGCAACTGAACCTGTTTTACTTCTTAAAATCCTACTATTATACAACCTACTTTGACACTAAAGAAAGCGAACGTGGAAATTTCAAACATCATCAGGTTCAAGGTAGGAATAAATTATATCATTAGAATTAAACTTACTTTGCTATCTTAGTTTCTACTGCGGTGTAGAATTCAAGGTTCAACATAGGGTTAAAATTTCGACTCGGACGGTCTTCCCTACTGCTTTAAAGAGAGTTGATGCTTAAAAATCGCAATTATTTCTGCACCAACCTAATAGTAAAAAATTCAAAATGTGATCTCGCCAGTCAGAAGACAGTTATGTCGTGTTCGTCGCACGACATCTTTATCCATCTCGCGTCATTACGTAATTCAGATCGTCGTGATAAACGCATCGTGGAAGACGTTTAAGGTGCATAATTAATATGCCGCAACAAATTATGCATGTTTGATCCCAGACGGCTCCGTGGCTGGATTTTTAAATTTCCGACGCGAATTAATGCGAATTTATGCGAATCGATGAATAAAACATTTTTGTTTTCGGAAAATTGGTGATGCACGCAACTTTTGTGCTGTATCATTTTGTCGTCGTTATCGCGAGAGAAGCAATAGTGCGTACTCTTCCAATTGGCGCATGTGTGAGTGGGGAGAGAAAAATACTTGGTATATCGGAAGAATGTACATTGTTTATCTTTGCCAGAAAGATACGATATCAGCACCGTCGAAATCTTATCAGTCAGATTCGCACGTAAAGGAGCCCGTTATCTCAATTCGAGGCAAGCAACGTCACGCATACACACACACACACACACACACACACACACATACGCCAACGCGTTAAGAATTATCTGTTTGACGGCGCGCACATGCAATTCGTGGACTTTGTAGCTCTTCTTGGAACAAAAGTAAATAGACTCCGTTGGAAAATATTGCTCGTAGACAGATTGGCGGGCGGTTTATTTCCGATCGAGATATCAGCTGTGCAGGACGTCGTTTAATCACTGTTAATGCGTTTAAAAAAATGTAACAGCTGTACCTGCCGACGTACGTGCCACGTACGTGCACACAGCGTCTGCTATTCGATATCATTCGAACATTATCCAAAACATCCGCAGGTACTTGTTTGTACGTTCGCCATACGTGATTCAACTGTCTGCGCCTCTGCATTCGCGCCCGCCACTCACTCGCAGAGCATTGCTCCAGAGAAAAGTACATTCCGCGACGTTATCACGGGACAATAAAAAGTAACGTGTGGGTTTGATTATGAATAATATCACGACGAATATTTTATCGATAATTAAACACATTTTAGGCCGGTGGAAGTCGAGCTCAGATGTTCGAGCGAATATTTTTGCTAAATGCTGAGAGGATAATAGCGCGATTTTTATATGATAGTGATATTTGAATTGAATTGTTTTATCATAGGATTATAAGAGGAGTAATTAATATTAATATTAAAAATTCAATGTCGGTTTGATTCATTGCGCACGTTATAAAGATGAATAATCCGTCATTTGCATTAATTCAAATATTATTATCCTTCTAGCATTTAGCAAAAATATTCACTCCAACATATAAACTCGGCTCCTTCTAGCGTAAAATATGTTTTGTTAATTTTTGTATTGAGAACCGTGAGTCTGCATTAAGTTGGATGTTAATTTATGTTGCGAAAAAAAGAACATCTTTATTTTCAACGCGGAGGAAGACGGCATCGGTTCACTTTGTTCTGAGATATCCGTCCGGTGAAAGTCAAAGCATTCCAGTTATAATATCGCGACTCACCGGCCGATCAAACGTTCGATTCGTCGATTGATTCGCGAGCAACATCGGCCTACATTGGTACAACGTCTTACGAGCGTTTCGTGGAAGATTGATTCCTCGAGCGCAGGTACGCCGTGCGTGAATCATCACTGGAAGCCGGAACTAACAGGTTACGGCACCGGTTTGTCGTAGATAGAGAGCGGATCTTGAATGGAATTTTCTCAGAAATCATGACGAGTCCCTCCATAGTAGTACGCTCTACGATGGCGTTTCATTCACACGTCTCGAGTTCCACGAAAATTATTGCGCGATCACGCTTGCCGTCAACGGGCCGTGTGATTTCCGATCGTTACTACGCGATCACGTGTTTCGCGAACGAATTATTGCGAGGAAAAAGTTACGTTAATTGGTTGCCAAGATCTGGTTAAGTCGGGACACAAGACGAGGAAGTCTTCAACATGGGTCGTCTGGCTATTTCGTGCCGAAAAACGAGCTGAAGTTTCGACTTCAAAGAAAATTTTAGAATAAAATATCTCTCTTGGTGAAAGCTTATATAGGATGTCTTAGGACAACCTCCGAAGCTCTCGTGCTACGAATTGAAGTGAAATAAAAGTACTATACCGTTTTTTGTGATATTCGCAATAATTATCGAGGTATTAATTTAACAAAAATCTGTAAATGATTACATGAGATATTGTAGATGAGCTGTAGTGGCGACGTCTGCCATTGTGTGCATTAAATCAAATTGAATAAAAAAGTCCTCTACATTTTCCTGATAACTTTGTAGATTTTTAATTATTACTTAAAGAAAATTGACAAATGATCGCCCGCGATAATATATTAATGTGTTCTTTAATTAATAACTAAAAATCTACAAATTTACAACAGGAAAAAGATAGAAAACCTTTTCGTTCAGTTCGACCTAATTACAATACAAGTACGCCACCGCAGATGTCACCACTCATCTGTCATGATCATTTACAAATCTTTAATTAATATCTCGATAATTATTGCGAATGTCACAAAACAGTATAGGACTTTTATGTTTACCTTAATCCGTACGAGAGCTTCTGAAGTGGTTCTAGAATATCCTGTATAAAAAGAATGAATAGAACAAAGTATGGTAATGTATCACAAAAGGATTCAGCTCTATCGAGAAAAATAAGAAGAAGACACGAAGAAAAAAAAGGATTTTGAGTGTTCGGATGCGAACTCGCTAGCCAGTCTACTCCGTCCTATCGCATATCTGTTTGCGCTTCCAACTTCGAGATGTTTTCAGAGACAACAGCGCTGTGTTCCCAAGATAATGGGACTTTTTGCCATTGAATCACGAATGGTACCAGTGTGATTTCACGAGGTTAATATACTCTCGTCTCATCACGGTCAGATTCAATTTATGAGTAATACATACATTTTATGTACACACATTTGCGGAGCATGCAAATGTACATACGAGTATGATGCGTGTCACCCTACTGTCGACATGTCGCGGTTATACGATTTTATCGATTGACTACTTTGCCATTACGTGCGCGGCACTACTGACCATTGAATCATATATCGTGAAGAGAACCAATCGATACGTCTTACATGCTGTTGTTGTAAAGTGCACAAGATTGCTTTGTCGCAAAACATTCGTTGGCGAGTTGGAGGTATAAGTAAAATGCGAAAATTCACATGCAATTCTGCTGACTAAAAACGTTCGTGCGATCTTTCTTGTGCATTTCAAGAAAATTCAATTCGATGAAAATAGTTCTACGCACAAGTGAAATTCGCAAGTTATATAAGAAAAATTCGTTTCTTCACATAAAGAGAATTTTACACTCAAAACTTCACACTGTCAATTTTCTTGCATCACTGGAAGCATAGTAAAATTGAGAAAAATTTATATAAAAAAGAATTTATATTATTATTTCGATGTCTATATATATATATATATATATATATATATATATATATATATATTTTATAAACAAAATCTTTAGTTTTTGAAAAAATTTTGAAGATCAAAAGAAATCTCTATTCTTACACTAATAAAAACATAGTAAAGTTCAAAGAAATTTATATAAAAAACAAAATCATTTCATGTATAAAAATTCATTCCATGTATAAAAATTTGTACGTTGTATAAAGAAAATCTTTGGAATAAAATCTTTAATTTTAAAGAAATCTTTTCTTTTAAAGAAAATTTCATATATTGAGATTAAAGAAGATTGTTATGTGATTCTTGCACTACTAGAAACATGATAAAATTGAAAATAATTTATATAAAAAACAAAACATTCTCTAACATTTTTCGTGTATAAAAATTCGTATGTTATATACAATTTTTTTTCTTTTTAACATCAATTTTCAATCAGAACTCTTCTGGCACATTATTTCTCTTTCATCAAAATCCTTTTGAGAGTTTCCCGTTTTTTCTGTATGCATTTATGAATAAATATATATATGTATATAACCGGTCCCGAATAAAACCGCTACATTCCAAGGTGGAAAAGATGTTCCCGCAGCATTTTTTGAAAGACGAAAGGGATGGGTTTTCAATGAGGACGGTGCGACACACGAGGGCGGATAAGAGAGAGGAGAGGAGAAGAGAGAAAAAGAAAGTTCTATCCAATGGTTGCTTTGAATGGGCGGATTGGAAAAAAGTGGGTCCATGTTTCCTCGAGCGTAAGAATACGTGTCTGTAGCAGCGTGTCTGTATGTGTGTCAAGTGGTATGTGAGTCATCCAGGTAAAGACGGCGGGGATTGCGAAGAGCGATCAACATTCTCGGAGCAACCCCATGAGTCACCGGGTCGCCATCCCCCGTTGCCTACCTGCCGCCACCTGTTGCATTCGGTTTCTGGGTCGCTTTAAAGTTTAACCTGCGTCTTACCCCTCAAACTGAGCGACGACACATACCTGCACGAGGCACGAGTTCCATTAGACCATGAGATAAATATCAACTATTGTTCCGTTAATGACGACGATTAACACTTATGCTGCACTTTCAGCGAGAAAAAAATCTCTACTGTTATTCAATCGGATTGTACGCGTACACGCGCGTATCGCGAAGAAAATCTAATGTCGCTTGAAAAACTGAAGTGTGTGTCACTTTTCTCATTTTTCAGTCAATTCAAAACAACCGCGCATTGCTCGTTATTATACTGAGCGAATAATTATCTGAAAAATGAAAAATACTTATTTGGTGAGCACTTATGACATATTTACTTAAGTCTAAATTCTTTTATTTAAATAGAATAAACGATTACTTTCATGAAAGACTTAAAAGAAATGTATATTTTCTTGTTTGAAGAATATTTTAAATTAGTGTAAAAGTAAATATGTTATTATATACTCGTATATACAGTGTCTACAGCTAATGTGAATATCTTTTATTTCATTAATATTTTTTCTTTCAATGTAAGTGTGTGTGTATGTATGTACGTGTGTATGTATGAAGTGATATGAATTTATCATAATCATACGATCCCCTTAAAAACACGTAATAATAACACGTATTATTATGGCATTTTTGACAAAAATCAATTAGTTACAGAAAAATCGGGGTGGAAAATTTCGTTGATGGGCCCTGCATACAGAGTATCTCAGAACAACCTTCGAAGTTCTCGCGGAAGCATAATACAGATTGAGATAAACATAAAAGTCCTATACCGTCTTGCGATATTCGCAATAATTACCGAGATATCAATTAAAGAAAATTTGATAATGATCACGCAAGTAGATGAGCTCTAGTGGCGACGTCTGCCATTCTGTGCTCGTACATTAAATCACTAAACAAAAAAGTTCTGTATTTTCCTAATAAACTCATAGATTTTTAGTTATTAATTAGATAACAGTATATTATCGTGAGTGACTATTCGCCAATTTTCATTAATTAATAATTAAAAATGTATATATCATGTCACTATATCATTTCTCATTATTCATATCGTCGCTGATTATTATCATTTCATCATTGATGATGATTTTTTTTTAAATGTAGAAATCATTATTATTATATTATTCTCACTATACTTTGTGTAGCCGTTATTACTGTTGCTGTTACCAATCTTATAGACGGACAGATGCAATTCGAAAATATGGTTTCTGCGAATTTTTCCTAAAACTTTCTCGTGTCGTCTACTTTTCCCACGACGACGAGAAGAAACGTCTCGTCTATGCGACGGCGCGTTCGGTGGGCGGATCGATGACCTTGAATCTCGACGTAGTGTCGTTATGAGTCACGTTGCGGAATCGCTGCTTTCCAGCAGAGACTGCGATCAATGCCGTAGGACCGAATAGGAGGAGGAAGAGAGCCGGAGAATTTCCGGAAGAAGAGCTTTCTTCACTCGTAAATTATCTGAGTCATCCCGGTCCACATGCACCAGCGATCCGAGTTCGAGTTCGTTTCTTCTGCTTGGTCGATTGCGCAATAAAGTGGCAAAGTTCGACGTGATAGAGGAGAGGGTATCGCAGTCAGCAAATTGCTTCTCCTTGATCGAGCGAGATTGCACGAAGCATTTTTTTGCACGACTGTCGGAATCGCTTATTTGTTTCTGAGATAAATTGTATCCACGTGGATTTTATCCGACTCGGAAAGCGACAAGAAGTTATCGAATGGTATAATGGTATATACACTCGTACTCGATATTAATGCGCGGTTCATTTATTCACGATGTTGTTATTCAGATTACTTCGTTCCATTCATCATTGTTATTCCGCGATACTCAGCCTCTTAATTTCGTCAAAACATTCTTCAAGATTCAAGATACGCCTGCTTATCTACTTATATAATATCGTCGTATTCTTTTATGTACAGTAGGTTGCAAAACAGTCTCAATACAATGTAAAATGGCAGAGGGCTCATCAAACTGTCACAAAACTGAGAGTTATTATTTTGACGGTTCAGTCGATACAAAACGATGCATTTAATTGTGTTTCTATTCCCTTTACTCAAACATATTTATATTCAATAAATCTATACAGCAGAAAATATAATATTGCTTTGTTTTAGATTTTTTAAATTTCTTTAATTTTCGTTAATTAATTTAATTTCTTCGATTTTTTTATTAATTTAATTTCTTTAGTTTAATTTTTTTAGTTTTAATTAGTTAATTTAAAAAAATTGATGTAACTAAAGAAATTGAATTAATTAAGGAAAATTAAAGAAATTTAAAAAATCCAGAACAAAGCAATGTATTTCTTTAAATTTCTTTAACTAGCCTTTAATTTTTGCAATTTTCAAGTACGACACTTTAATGTGGCGTTCACTTTGATTGCCATTAGCATAAATCTATTCATGCATTATCTTATTAACTGTCTCATTCAAGGGAGGTAGAGTGGAAATATATCTTGATAATATATATTAAAATATATCTTATTTCGTTGTTATTATTCATTATCCGAGAAATTTATGGTTAAATGTGATTGTTCGGACGTTCAGTATAAAACAAAAATGAAAAACATCCAAGTTGAACAAAAAATCACGGTGATGTTAAAATGACGAGAAAATGATCGAATCGTGAATAAAAAGTGGATATTTTCACTTTTAATTTTCTTGTCATTTTAACATTATTTTGACGTCATTGTGATTTTTGTTCTACCTGGACCAATGCAAACAAATAAATACCATACGCATCTGTTCACGATTCGTAGGGCTTTCATGTATATGTTGATGTATCGGATAAAAGACTGATAAGTTAACCGACCGTGAAATTCAGGTCCGCTTCTAGCGACTTTTTTATTGTTGATTTAACATCGACCTACAAGTTGTTCTACGAGATAAAATCGATAAGTGGATGTCTGACGTACCGATCTTTCTATTCTCTAAAACGCTTTCATCCCATACAGATGCATGCAAACTGCAAGGCGCCAGGAAGAACAGATAAAAAATCACGATAACATCAAAATGACAAAAAAATGACTAAATCACGACCGAAAAGTGACCTTTTTGTGTTATTGTGATCTTTCGTTCTACACTGAGAGAAAAATATATGATATTTGGAACTATAATGGCATAGTAAAAAGATTATAGTTAGGAATATAATTTTTATAGTAAATGTTACCATAATATTTGTAATATTTACAATATAAGCATGGTATAACTGACCCGTGTAAAATTTTTACCAAGAATTATAATTATTTGAAATAAAAAATATAGTAAGGTAGCAAATATTAAATGGTAAGAGAAATTAACTATTTTATATAGTCAATACAATTGGAATATTTGGCAAATATAGATACATGTAACTATATTCCCAAAAAGTGCTGTACCATATATATAGAATAATAAGATGGTGACTATAAATCTGTGTTCATTCTACTTATATCTTCATATTTAGATGAACTATAAATATATGTTTGAGGCCAAAACGAACTATAAAATATAGTGAGATTATAGTTATTCCAACTATTTTTTTCTCTCAGTGTACTTGGAGTTTGCATTACGACATGGCATGGAGATTTATTAACCTCTCCGTTCGCCGTGAACCTTGCACTTGATCTTTTTTGTCACTTACCTTTTTACGGTTATGCTTGGGATGTTACTGATGGTTGGTGTTCATTGAGAAAGAGTTGAGCGTGTCCATTTCCTTCCTGAGTTCCCTTCGGCGTTCTCCCACAACACGGATATATTTCGATAGGACAAGATAAACGTTATTCCGCGACTTTCTCATCACGTATGAGCAAATTGCAAAACGGCATGTAATATTTGAAAATACTGACGCTAGCAACGGCGAGCAGCTCCGGCTAGCATCAGGCACGCTGCGCCATCTGTCGTCGCGCGCACTAACTTCCAACGCAACTGCAGTTCTCTGCTGTACCCCGGCAGCCACATTCAAATAAGAACTGTGGGAACAGGATCGCTTTTTCAATAATTATTACTTTCGTGAAAAGTCTGAATTCGATGAAGATTCAACATCAATTATATTTTTAACGTATCGGAGGATTTGATAGAAAAATTAATTAGGAAAAGGCATGTATTCTTGGCTCATATGTTCTTTCTTATAATGAAAGTATTAATAAAGTTTTATGTTCTTCTCTAGATGTTTCGATTAATTTTGAAGGTTAACATTACGAAGAATTGCAGGCATTATTGGATGAAGATTCAACTCAAACACTCAAAGCATAGAAACATTGGATATTGGTAATACTGTGTACGATCGTTAAAAAGCTATGGAAAATATTCAGGAGGAAGGAAAATGGATTCTACATGAGTTGCCCGAGTTGTCTATATAAAGTCGTTATACCATTTGCGTTTCACTGCTTTCAGGGCACTGAAAAGCAGTTTTTGTATCAAGTTGTAATTAAGTAAGTAAGGTAACTTGTAAATTGGTATCCTCTTATTGCCAGAAAGATAGGAAAAGGTTGTAGCAAACGGTGGAAAATATTTTGATTGAAATACAATTGTCGTTTCTTTTTTAATAAATACGATTTGAGTCAAAAAATCCTTAAAATCAACCGAAATCCTAATAATATATTTGTTATAACGTGCTCTTCCTCGCGAAGAAACTTCCTCGGATGCTGTATTTTACATATGGATCATATTGTTCAACACAGCATTTACAATTTAAATGGACTATCGAATAGTTCCATAACTTCCTAGAACACCAGAAGCATTTTTCAAAATTTATTGTAGCGATAAAGCATCAAGCTGTAAAAGATTAGAAATCACCGATGTAAAACGTCTGGAAATTTAAGCGATAGTTGTTTATTTATTGGTCTCTTAACGTCTTCGTATTTCTTTTTCTTAATAACCTAGTAGAAAGGATTTGCGTTTTTGCGGATCATCGCACTCATCTGAACGATGATAATCGGACACTGCTCGGCTTTAGAAAGGAGTAAGCGGGCAACATAAATAATTAGGCATTTTGACACATGCGCATTTAATTACATTCCATGTCGCAAACGCGGCAAATTCCAGGACGATAGATTATTTTGCAACGTATGGACGTTAAATTCTTTCAGACTTCGTTATCAAGTAAGACATAAAAATTATATCCGCATTGCTAAATTCATTTCTGTACCAGATCTATGCATATTAGTCTATATATCTTATGATTCAATACTTTATAACTTTAACACCTTGAAACTTTTATTTTTTCCAAGTTTTAACATATCTCTTTAATATATTTCGCGTATCACGTTGAATTTTATAACGATTTTTCAATCACGTTGCGTTGAAGTTGTTAAAATAAAAATATTTGTTTTGTAACCTATTTTGAACTTTCATTTTTCTTCGTGTAATGAATTGTTTTTATGTAAATAATTCCTAAATCTAAATTTTCAAATATTTGTATAAAGGTAAATATAAATGTAATAAATTTGTAAGAATTCAACAACACGAATTATTCTGCTGATTCACGCGACATGGATCGCGTTAAGAAGTAAATTCGATTTCTTCAAAAGTAAACCACGTCAAATATTTTAGCATTATCTTAAAGATGGGATATTATTTTCGAGCTCTTAAAAATTGCACACGTGATCGTTTCGAAAGTTATCTTGGTTCAACACTTCTTCCTCTATGCCATACATATCTGAATCTCATCTGCGAGAAACATTTTTTATCCCAGCTGTACATCGAAAACTGGCACGGGTCGCAGTCAAGAAGGCGGGACTGATAGAAAGTCGTCCACATAAAGTTCGAATATAGAACGGCTTACGAAACTAACACCTCAGGACGTAAAACTGAAATAAAATAAACAATGTGAGCGAGAATGTGCGAAAATCAATGCTAGTATCAATTACATATGAAATAAATTGGAAACTATTAAAGTGATTAAAATGAAGTGAGATGAATGAATTATATTATACAGTAAATTGCAAATGAGATGAATTGTATTATGTAAATTATTGCCAAGATGTTATAAGAAAATTTCTCTTCGAATTGCGAAATGAATTTGTTGATGAAACGGAATGCCGAAAGTTGTAACGTTTTAAGATCGCGTCACGGACTGTACCGATGCTTTAGTATAACATAAATACTTTAGTTTAACACAAATGTATTAAGTAACATTTTTTAAACAAAAAAATCATTTGTTCGATCATTTTCCAATTGCACGAGCAGTCAGATAATATTCCACTGCATATCGTATAGGATAAGAAATATTTAGGATATGAAGTAAAAGGAAAGAAGTAGGATAAGAAATAAATAAGACAAGTGGCGAAAAGGAAAAGAAGAAGTGGGTGTAGGAAAAAATGTAAAATAAGGTTAAGGTAAAACTAAGAACTTCCCATACAATTTCCTTCCTGGCATTGTAAGCTGAAGTAAAAAATAAAGAGGACTATTCCACTACATATCTAGTGCAAATTTCATCAAATTCTCGCGAAACTCATTCCATGATACTATCTCAAGCATCAATAACCAAACTTTTCCGGAGAAGCGTTTGAATGTTTATGACTCTGTAATAACGAATGCAAGCCGCGTTTTTTGTCTATTTTTAAAAAAACGCCATTTGACACATCTACTAACCACGAATAGAAAAACATCGATATGTCATGGAATTTCCGCAAAAACGAAGGAAGTATCGTTATATTTACTTATAGCGCCGAGCCCTTCGTTCCTACTCCAATTACAGCAAATAGCAAAGAACACGGAATCGCGGTAATTACTTCGATGCATCTCGTGCGTGCGTGCGATGTTATCGTCTAATGATGCACATATCGCTGAAAGAATCGTGACAATGTAATAATAGATTTCCACGGCAGGGTCGATGGGCTCTTTTCTGGTCTCTCTAAACGCCGCGAATGGCAATCTTTATCCAATTTGTTCTCACGATCGGCATTTTGCACGCTACTTAGATACGATCCTCGACACCTACCGCTTCCACCCGGAAGTCGCGCTGATTTTTCGACACATTTCACGGACGTTGACAGCGATCCATTACACATGTGCTAATTGCGTCTGCCGAGAAGCGGCTAATCAACCAGCGAGAGTAGAAAGTACAGGTCGCCGCTCGTAAAACGGTA
This sequence comes from Odontomachus brunneus, assembly GCF_010583005.1. Classification (NCBI taxonomy): domain Eukaryota; kingdom Metazoa; phylum Arthropoda; class Insecta; order Hymenoptera; family Formicidae; genus Odontomachus; species Odontomachus brunneus. The sequence goes on from NW_022639465.1 coordinate 174,926, forward strand.
GAAAAAGGGAGCTTCTTCGAATAAATTAAAAATCCTGCGAGAGGAAAACAATGTATGAATCATTTTTGGTTCATCTGTGCAAATCTGAGAGAAATTATTCGATAAAAAATTAACAAACGGATATTTCTGATCAAATTCCAATCAATTTTTATATCCAATTAAGATATCCGATTAAATTTAATCCGATACTTCTGATCATAATAGCATTTGATCAGATAAACCGACCAAAAAATTATAAACCGATATTTTCCATCAGATGTTTCCTGATCAGATACAAAAATTCATCGATATTTTGACCAAAAATATTTATTTGTAAATTTTTTATCGGATAATTTCTCTCAGTGTAGATATGTGTTTGTAATACATACACGTATACGTGTGTATATACACATATATGTACTGATAAACGCACACTAATGCACGCTATTAAAATAATTGTGTCGCTGGATTTCTTCATATTTTGTCGTATTTACTTATTCTAATATTCTAATCTTATTCTAAACCATATTGAAAATCAACACGAAAAAAGTAATTCGGATAGATAATTAATTACATAACTGTAGGGATATACATAATAAAAATAGATATAATTATTGATTTTTCTTGAAAACTAATCAGGTTTCCGAGCGTCGGTTCCTACTATCATTAGAATATGTACACTGAGGGAAAAATTATCTTAAAATCAACAAATATTTCTTTGATGGGTGCCATTAACATACTTATTTAAATCTAAATTCTCTTTATTTAAACCAAATATTGTTTACTTAAATCAGGTAAACAATATTTGATTTAAATAAAGGGAATTTAGATTTAAGTAAATATGTTAATGGCACCCATTAAAGAAATATTTGTTGATTTTAAGATAATTTTTTCCTCAGTGTACATATTCTAATGATAGTGGGAGCCGACGCTCGGAAACCTGATTAGTTTTCAAGAAAAATCAATAATTATATCTATTTTTATTATGTATATCCCTACAGTTATGTAATTAATTATGTATCCGAATTACTTTTTTCGTGTTGATTTTCAATATGGTTTAGAATAAGATTAGAATATTATGATTTAGATTAGCAAATATTTGTTGATTTTAAAGTAATTTTTCCCTCAGTATATAGATGGAAATATTGATTAAAAATTATTTCAAATCTTTCAGAGTTCTGAGACTTGTGATGACGATTTATTCTTACGAAATGCAAATTGCCGTGCAATTTGCATACAAGACGATAGAGAAATCTGATTTTACAGCGTTAGAAAATATGAATACGCGATGTCGTCATTCAGAGACGATTTCGGCGCTTAATGAACAGTGCGTTAACCTAATGAATATATAACGTATTTTATTTCATTAAGGGGATTCACGCGAATCTTCACTCACACCGTTCGACAGTGATCCAATTAAAAGCAAATGGTTTTAAACCAGGTCTCTATTACTTCATCGGCTTCTCCATCGGCTGCGCGATGAGCGCTTTCACGAGAGAGCGGAAATTGCGAAATTTGCGTTAGCTCGTGGCACAAACGCAGATACGCGCCGATCTCCGGCGGGAAAACGTCCCGTTCGTAATAGTATCGATAATTATCGGCTCATGTAAAATTAGCCGACGGGTCGTTACGCGATCTTCTCGATTTATCGCGGCACTCGTTAAGATATTTACGCACCGTGAACGTATCCTGCTCGATCGTAATCCGCGCAAATATTCGTCTCTCGCAAGAGCGCGCGTTTCTTTACGTCGATTCTCACTTTTTTTCGCAATTTGCTTTGATAATTGATTCGGCGATCAGCATCAGCACATCTGCGAAACTACCGAATCCATAGCTATAAATTAAGTAATAAAAATAATCTGATGAAGTGTGATCTGTTGTCTATAACACACAGAAAAATATTATTATACTGCTAAAAACAAACGATCAATCTACTTTTTCTCTTTTAAATAACGATTACCTTCAAATGCTTTTTTGATAATAGTCTTAAAACATACTTATTATTAGAGAACTCATTATTCTACACTGAATAAAGAAGAATTTATTCACTTTATAAGAATGTTACAAAACTCTATCGAAAAAAAAATTGATTTGTCTCTGTGCAAACCGAATTTTAATTTTAATTTAATATTTTCGATTGAAATGTTAAATTTATTAGGAACTTATTTATTTATTAAAAATCTATTTTGTGAATAAGTTTAATGATTACAATGAACTTACGATAGATTTGCGTCTGTCCGGAGAAAAATAATTTTGCTCTTTCAGCAAAATCATCGTTGCTACTGCATATTCGTAGTGACATAAAAAAAATTTAGTTGACGTAACTAATTTCACAAATTATTCGTTATCAGAGCAGAAGTAATTTCGTTACTAGGATAGAAAAAATTTGTTGAGTATATTTGTCCTAAGAATCACGTTAATTTGCTATTGATGCAAAATAATGTATCCTTAGCAAATTTATTTGCTATCGGAGCAAAACTGCAACTGCTTATATAAATCCATTATGGTTCTTATAACAAAATAAATTCAGCAAATTATATCCAGCAAATAATGATTAGTACTCTTAGCAAATCTTTTTGTTGTCCATATAATAACGAAAAGATTTTGCTAGACCAGCAGAAAATTTGCTGGGTCAGCAAATTACTTTTCTCCGTGTGTATAAACTTATTAAATACTTACTGAAATAACATTCACTTGAATGTAGTATGTATTTTCCTGCGTGTACTCATTATACGAAGAGATACTGATTCAGATTGGCCTGTTTGATACTGGAATCAGTCTTTAAACGTTTAAGAGTTAAGATAATGTCAAGATGACAACTTATTCTACATAGAATGGACAGGTATTTGCTATATATGTATGGGAGAGCTGATGGAAACTGCGGGAAAGTTCAACAAGTTGACAAACTCTTCCTCAAAGACGATGTCCCTCCAAAAATATTTTTATTTCAGTCCATCGTCGACTTCGATAAACAGAGATTTTTCTTATACATCTTGACACTATCCGACATTATTATACAGGTGTAAAGTAAAGCGAGATAAAATTAGAGGTGAGATCGGTATTATAACATTCTCTTTTCCCGATCGAATGAACCGTAAACTTCGCAATGACATTTCGCTCTCGGCTTACTTACGATTTCTCAGCGAAGAAAGTCCGCCAACGTGCAACTTCCCTTTCGAGCTGTGCGTGTGTATGCGCGAGCTGCAAACAGGGTCAAGCCGATGAAAGTAAATAATAATACGCGCGGGCAAATACCGGCGTCCTTACTTATGCCGATTTGCATAAGCATGCTACCCCGCGGATCCTAACGGGCGTCGATAAATTCCATCCTTGACGGGACCAGCATGACCGATCGAGATCCTCGGCGAGAGGACCTCTTTGCCGGTCTGTCTCGTGTCTAAGATACCGCTACCTGTTCTTACGGGATCAAAGGACCGCTCCTCTCATACGGACACGCGACCTTTTAATACGCCTCTCGTTATTCCTGGCTTGACTTGCGGGGAATTACACGCGTCTACCCACTCGATTATCTTGCCCGCATTGTCAATCGCACAACTTTAATGTCACTGTACAATGTCCTGCGTGATCCGTATCCTTGGGCGAGCGTTTTTTTTTTCGCACGAACAAAAGAGATCGACAATACACGAATAACCGGGCCTTTCTAATACTTTCCTCTTTCCCGCATTCGCTCTCGACTTGCGCCGCGTGACGCTAACAATGCGAGTAAAGTGGAGTCTACAATGAGAACTTAAACTATAAAACTCAAGCTTTAAGTCTGAAGCCGTAAGAAATTGACCAATTACAATCAAGTATAAGAAAAACAACTGACAGTGATTGGTCAATTTTTTAAGGTTTCAGACTTAAAGGTTAAGTTTCATGACTTAAGTTTTCATTGTAGACATGCTCCCCTCTCTTCTCTCGGAGAGGAACATCTACTTCTTATATCAAGTTGATTAATTATCATTTTATGATAAAGGTTTATTTGACTGTCGCCAACGTGCAACTTCAATTCTGTATAATTTCTGACTATCTAATAACACTCATATACGAAATAAATACTAAATATATACACGGAGAAAAATAATTTGCTGGCCGAGCAAATTTTCTGCTGGTTTAGCAAAATCTTTTCGTTATTATGTGGACAGCAAAAAGACTTGCTAAGAGTACTAATTATTATTTGCTGGATATAATTTGCTGAATCTACAAATTATTTTGCCATAATGGACTTTTACATAAACAATTGCAGTTTTGCTCCAATATTATTTAGCATCAATAGCAAATTAACGTGATTCTTAGGACAATTCTTTAGCAAAATCTTTTCGTTATTATATGGACAGCAAAAAGACTTGCTTAGAGTACTAATCATTATTTGCTGGATATAATTTGCTGAATCTACAAATTATTTTGCCATAAGAATCATAATGGATTTATACACTGAGAGAAAAGACTGGTAACTATAACAAACTGCATTTAGTTACAGAAATTCATTGAATCTTTAGTAACTAATACTAAATATGATAATAATTACCAAATATTTAATAGATCGGGAGTATGACGTAATTGCATTCACAGTAACATCAATTAAATAATTTAGTAATAGTTACTTAATGTTAAATATTAATATGAAATATATTACAGTTATGAACAGATATTTGATAATTGTTATGAAATCGTTATATCCCATATAATAAAAAATTCAGTATGTACGAGTTCTATTTTGTTACCAGTATAAGTATGTTTTGTTGCAGCACAACGAAAAATTCATTCATTTGCAGCTATTACATCGTTTAAATATCTATTATTACAAATAGTTGATTGAACCTATCAAAAATTTTGTAACTAGTACAAAATCGCTTATTTTGCTCAACTATTCAGTAAGTTTTATTTACCAAATATATTCTGGAAGCAAATAAATTTTACTTTTGTCGAATAAATAATTTATTTTACAGAACTAATTAATTAATAAGTATTGCCATAGCTTTGACCCGCTATATTTACGTCTATCATTTAGTAATAGTAACCAAATTTTGATAATATTTACTAAATTCTTCTCTCAATGTATAAACAGTTGCAATTTTGCTCCGATAAAAAATAAATTTGCTAAAGATATATTATTTAGTATCAATAGCAAATTAATGTGATTCTTAGGACAAATACACTCAACAAATTTTTTCTATCCTGGCAACGAAACTACTTCTGCTCTGATAACGAATAATTTATAAAATTAGTTACGTCAACTAAATTTTTTTGATGTCACTACGAATATGCAGTAGCAACGACGATTTTGCTAAAAGAGCAAAATTATTTTTCTCCGTGTACGAAATATATAATACTCAATATATTGTAAATCTCAAAAAGTAAATCTCACGCAAAGTGTACGTCATTAAGTTCTTTACCGTGAACGTTTCGCAAGGAATGTCCCGCGGAGGAAAGAAACGCAAGATTCTATCACGGAGGAGCGGCCAGACCGGGCTTCGTAAACGAGCATTTTCGCGCTACCGCAAATAATATGCTCCGCGAGAGCCCCGCTGACGCAAGACGCACAATAAAACTTTTTGCCGCTCTCGTCGTTTGCCATTAGAGCGAACGGTACCGTTCTGCATGAAAGCGCGTCGCGTCGTAAATGGTGGCTGCGCCGTTGTTGTAAGTCACCTGACGGCGATGAGAAGCGGCGAAAGGGACGAGCGCGCGAGCACGAGAGCGTCATCATCATCCGCTCGTTCCAGCGTCTCGGCTGTGTGTTACGTGAGAATGCAATGCGTACCCACTGACCGGCTTCACGTAACGTGGCGGCAGGTACGGATCCACGCTTCATTACGGCTCATTCTCGCGACGCGTCATTCCCGAGACGCGAGGAGCGCGAGGTGCACTTATCGAAGTGATAAGAAAAGAGATCACTTTCCTCCTGTCCGTCACTTTTCGTCGAGGAATGGTCATGTCTCCTTCTCGACAAAAGGAACATGAAGAGATTGTTCGATTAACGAAACTAATTACTTTTCTCTTACTTTCACGGAGAAAATGTTATAGTTTTCTTCTCTCTCTCTCTCCCTCTCATATAAATTCTTTCCGATTTTATTGTTTCTATATTACTAGTGAGAAATAGACTTTCACTAAAGTCTATCTTGCTAAGGAACATAGTAAATTTCGCTAGAATTTTTTTTTAATAGCAAGCTAGTTAATAGCTAATTAATAGCAATAGTAGTAACACAAACAAATTCTTTAATATGTGCTTTATTAAAGCACATTTTATATCCTAAAAAATATCTAAAAGGTAAAAAATATTGATTTGGTGAGTATTAATAACATACTTACTTAAACAAATTCTTCTATTTATAATATAATATAATATAATATAATATAATATAATAATATATTGATCTATTCGTCAGTTATAAATTTCTAAAATTTTTACTGTAAAATTCTTTCTCTCTCTCTTTCTCTCTCTCTCTCTCTCTCTCTCTCTCTCTCTCTTTGTGTGTCTCTCTCTCTCATTGTATTCTCTAAATTTCCGCGATACTCTAAAATTTCACTCGAAAAATAGAGTTGACCATCGAATTGCTCGAATTCGAGGGGATTTTTTGCTCATATAGAGTGAATTCTTCATTCTAAATCGTCGAAATAATCGTCGAATAAATCTTCACTCGAAATTGAAGAATGAATCTCTGACACATGTCACGGAGACATATTCGCTGTAATCTATTGAAAGATTGTGTAGAGTCAGAATCCACTCTAAGCTTGAGTGAGACATTCACTCGTGCGATTTCAAGTGGTAATATTTTCACTATCGCTTCAAGTAAAAATACAGCTCACTCTTCGCTCGTTTTGAGTGAGATTCCACTTCAAGAAATATAAAGAATATCTGCTGCTTTTCGTCGAGGAAGAGTTACATCTCTTCCTCAACGAAAGTGACATAAGAGCTCCTTCGAAACGATATAAAAGAGATACAAAAGTTTCTAAATTAACGAAACCAACGCCTCGACAATATCCAATCTAAGATCATTTTTGCCTGTAATTGAATTACGGCTTTCGAGTTTCGCGCAATTATTGAACAATTTTTGAATACTATCCATATGTGTACGAATTTCATATGTATTTGCAATTAGAGCTTTAAATTAAATTAGATCTCTAAATTAAATTATTTATAATTAGACCTTTAAATTTGCCATCAAGTTTGTCGGTTGTGGTTTTCTGCAATGCCCTGCATGCGTAACGTTCCGCACGAAAGTACTGCTCTAATTTTAGCGCAAACGCGCGACAGCCCGCGGTTCGCCACGCGAGCGCCCCACCTTCCTCCCGCCCGCGGCGTGAAAAAGAAGAGAAAAATTTAATTAACCAAAAAAACCTCACTGTGGGGCCACGTAAGCGCTCGCTTAATTAAGATACCGATCGTCGACCCGTTATAACGCTTTTACACGGGCGAGTGGCGGAGCGCGGCCTCGAAAAGTCGCACACCGGTGAAAATGGCGTATGACTTACTGCAGCTGGTCACTGTGCCGAGAGGAAAGCCGGAGAGACGAGATCGCCGGTTATGCAAAAGGCGAAAACGGTCCCTCGGCCACGTGTGCGCGCGAACCAATGCAATGTCATCGAACTTATATAATGCGTCGCTCTTCTTTCAATTACGCGCACATCTAACCGCGGATTTAAACCCTCGATTTCCCCAAACGACGCTTCCTACAATGTTCCTCCTGTTCTTTATCATTTTTATCTCAAATAACCACGTACACGTGTGTATTTACAAACACATGCTTACATTGAGAGAAATTAACCGATAAAAATTAACAAACGAATATTTCCAATCAAAATACCGATGAATTTTTATATCCGATCAGGACATATACGATAAAAATATCGGTTCATAATTTCTTGATCGGTTTATCTGATAAAATGTCATTATGATCGAAAGTATCCGATTAAATTTAATCGGATATCCTGATCGGATATAAAATTGATCAGAATTTTATCAGGAATATCCATTTATTAATTTTTTTATCGGATAATTTTTCTCAGTATAACATGGACAGTTTCAACCAAAAGTGCTAATACGTCAAAACGTGAAAAAAAATGATTATTTCCTTATGGGTTTTTAAACATTTTGCAAAATTTATTGATATTCTCTCGCTTTAGGGTCAAAGCTGCGTAAATCATGAGTTATAAATCATATTTATAAATATTTAGCAAAGAGATTTGTAGAGCTTCTTCGTGTTGTGTTGTGTTAAGCTATTACTTAACATAACTTTCTAGCAATATTGTCGCGAAACAACTACCGCAACTGCCGTCACTTTTCTTCATCCCAAATACTAACCGCGTCCCTCTCTCTGCGTTATGTACAAAAAAATAGCCGGTCCACTCGCCAACTACGCCATCCGGGAGTCGCCCGTCTCTCAGAAGGAGGCAGCGAAGATGCTGGGTCCTCTCCACGTACGGAGAGATTCCGGCGAGAGGCGCGACCCGCGCGGAATTCCTCCTCGCGAGGGATGGCCCGCAGCGGCAATCGCGGATAGGCGCGCAGGTGAGAGGGCCCCGTGAGAGAAGAAAGGTAAGAGGTCCCACGAGGAGGCAGCGTGGCCAGGGATCCCTACCGCGCCGCGAGGAGACGCGACGACGGGCGCTCGGTCGAGAGGAAGAGCCGCCGCGAGCTGAGCTGAGTCGGGCCGAGGAGATCGCGCCGAGGCGTAGTGCATCCGTCGCATTTCACGGTGGACGAACGTCGGGGCCCGGCCGTCCGCACGCCGCCCATGCAACGCCGGACAAAATGCCGATTAGCTTGCGTACTCTGTGTAAGTGTCCTCCACGTGAGAGCCCAGCTCCGTTTAGCACGTGGGAACCCGGGTCCGCGAGGATTCGGCTGGTCCCTCCCGCGATCGACTATTGTGCGCCGCCGCACACGTGTGACAGTGTGATCGCGACCTCTCGTTCTTACCTGAGGCTCGCGCGTTAGCCCACAACCACGCAGGTGAGACGAACGAGCCCACAGGTAGGTAGGTCGCGTTGCTTCCGTCGAAATCGTCGGAGGCGAATCATTAGTTTTCGTAAAGATCGCGCCGGACCGCCGCGACGAGGTGATGGAAGCGCGTCCGCGATCGTGAGTCGGTTAAGTCATCATCGGTGGGAACTCGATGACTCGGTGCTGAGGATGGGTCATGAGTTCGCCGAGGGTCTCCCGCGACTGTGGCACGTGATGCGGAATCGTGATATAACGTTGCGAGGTGTACTCTCGTTTTATGAAATATAGATCGATTTAGACGCAAGTGATGATCCATGCTGAGATCAGATAACCGGAGACGATTGATCGTTCGTTAAGTACTTCGTCAATTCTAACAATTACTTCTCTAGCAATTATTCTCGGCCGGTATTTCTGCGAGAATTTGAAAAATTTTACACGGAAAAAATATTATATATATATATATATATATATATATATATATATATATATATGTGTGTGTGTGTGTGTGTGTTTTTCTTCGAATAAATTCTTTTCAATTTTAATATATTTCTAATGGTGTAGAGATATAGATTGTCAGTAAGGTCTATTTCAGTAACAAGTAAACCTACCCAAAAGTTACACTTCGTTTTCTTTCTAATTTGGCACAAATATAGAAGTACAAAAAATATTATGTCATATTTTTTTAATTTTGGCCCATTTTGAGTTTCATGGATAGTTTATAACTTTTTAATGTTCTCACTTCTATCATCAACATGTGCAACAAAAATGTATAAGAAATAAAATTGAATACAAGATATAAGCGTTTTTGGTTTGCTGATTATGAATATGAGGTCAAATGTGTAAAATTATTTATATAAATAATAAAATGTCTAAACAAAACATGTAAAAGTTGAAAAAAATTATGTATACAAATAATTTCTCGGTTTAGCCGAGATTCGAACCATTTTTGACTAATTTAGCACAGATTTGAAATATTTGGATTGAAATCTCGGCTAAAAAAATTGGTTCGTGTCTCAGCTATGTCGATTTTATTAAAATTATTTAACTATATCTTGTATTCAATTTTATTTCTTATGCATTTTTGTTACACTTATTGATTATAGGAATGAGGACATTAAAAAGCTATAAACTGTCCGTAAAACTCAAAGTGGTCCAAAATGCAAAAATATGACCTAAATATTTTTTGTACTTCCACATTTGTGCCAAATTAGAAGGAAATCGGATTGAACCTTTTAGGTAGGTTTACTTGTAAGAAGCATAGTAAATTTTGCTAAAAACAAATTTAACATCACACTTTACTTTTCCTAAAACATATGTAACACATATGAATTAATTTAATCATTAAGTTTTAAATCACATCTTTTAACACATGTTTAAGAGACGTGTAAATTATAATTGAATACGCTTAAATGTATTAAACGACATGACTTAAAACGCTAAGAAACATGTATAAAAAGGTTCAGCCAAAGCAATACACTTAGACTTGCAGTGAGTTGTTCATTAGATAATAATATATTTGTACTTTAATTTAATAATTTACGTTACTTTATTTTGTAGAAATTTATTCTGTTTTATTTATGTATATTTTATTTATGTATAAGAGTTTTTTTCCTGTTTATTAATAAATAATAATAATGAAAAGATAATCAATTATAATGCAGAATATCGATCTATTTGTCGGCTACAAAATTCTATAGTAATTTCTACTATAAAATTCTCCCTGCATAACAACACTTCTAAGCGTCTTCAGCATCGCAACGCTGAGGAGAGTTCAATGTGCTTCGAAACGTTTGGTATTGTTAGTACAAAAAGATTTATCATATTTTTTCTAAGTGTTTGTAGGAAGTTTGTGTATTAAAAAATATATAGGAAGTCCTTATTATATATATATAGATGTTTAAAAAAATATTGAATCAATGTTGTTCATTTTATTCGTGAAACTTACTATTTCTTTAAAATTGGATTTCTTTTAAATTATATTTTCTAATATACTTTAATAAATATTACATTTTCTATTCCATTTAAAAAGACGTCGTTTAAGATGTCTTTAAGACGTTTTATGTCCCGATTTTAGATGTTGTGTTATGTGGGATAACTCTTACTGTATTTATGATCATTTTTGCTATGTTTTATAACTTACGTAACAGTGCCAGTCTATTCCCGGACTACTAAAGCTGCATCGTAATTTTTACTACAACATTCTCTCCGTGCATGGCCAATTTATGGTACGACGATTTAGATCAAACCACGTAGACGTAAGATTGCCTTTGGCAGCTTCTTTATATGCATAGCTCGCGCCGTAGATTCAGAAACGTGGATTCAAAAATGAATCGTCAGAATCAATTAAATGACACTCATACGTCGCGACGTATACACGAGTGAAATAAATTATCATTACCGCGAACCGCTAATTACCGAGTGTGGCGACTCGAAGTTAATTGTCGGGTAAAAGCTAAAATCATGAAATATTTATATGCCGGTCTCTATGAAGATCTTAAGTACTTGCTCTCCCCTCCGGTCCATAATGTATGCTAAGATTATGTAAGACGCAGTCGGAGCGGATTCTCGTGGATTCTCGTCAGTAGCGCGATTAATCAATCACCGGCGATCGAGTTGCAATTACGCGAACTACTTATCCGCGTCGTGTCCGCGACGGTCCATTCATGCAAACACGAGCTGACGTTTGCGCAATGCTGAAAGGAGCCCCGACGGCGCTGTGACGCGCTCATAAATTAGATTGAGTCTATCTATCTCTCACGATGTATCCGCGCAGTGTTACGTATCGAGATTATTACGCCTCTTTTCTTTCTGCCTTTTCTTGCCGGGCTTTCGGCAATCTGACGCGTTGGACGCGCAATTTGCACGGCGCGCTTACAAATTGCGTCGATTGCCGTGAATAATCTCGCCGCTGCCGTGTGAAGCACGTCGACACTTTGATTTAATGTTATTGGGCATGTAGCTCGGCTTGTATGACACTTCCACTTACACGGGCTCGCCGGCCGTTCGGGTGTCCTACACTCGCGAATTTATGGCGGTTTCTCGATCTCGAGTCAGTCGAAAAAGACGCGAAATTACGTGGCCAATACCCCAGCACTGAGTCGTCCGACTCATGTACTTTTATTTATTTTCTACTTCTTTGTCCATAAACACTGTGAGAACTGTAAACTTTCACACATGTCACATGTCCCAACTTGTGCGATCTAATTTCTGTGTACACTCGTGTTCGGAAAGTTTGTCTTTGTGTGTCAATTTCCGATTTGAATTATCTGTTTACATATTTGTCTTGAGTGAAATTAACGCAAAAATTAAAGTTGACAAATCGAAACGTGCGAAACATGTTATTTAATTTAACAACAAACTTTTTGCAGTACAGCCTTCGAATCTTCAACGTTAAAAGGATGGCAACGACACGACAAGCGTCGACTTGACTGTTTAGAAGAAGCGTTCTTCCTGCCGCGGCTTTTCGTTAATTCTGCAATGCGTCGAGCGGCAATTTCTAGATATTTGTCTTGCGGGTTTTATTTGTTTGCAAGGCGAAAAACCGTGCAGCCACCCGTCAAATTGGCCGGTCGAAACTGATTTAAGTGGTAGCCGTGAAATCCGATTTGTCTTGGATTTCAGAGTCCCGCGAATATTAAAGGAGCGCTCGCGAGGGAATACTTTCGCCGGCGGAAATTGGCGCCGCTAATTAGTTGGCTCGTTCTGCCGTAAACTCGAGAAACATTTTCTCTCGTTCTGCACGAGGAAAAGTATCAGGTGTCCTCCGATCCGATTGTATTCAATTCGCGACGAGTCAGCGGACATTCACGGGCGATTTCTTGCAAAGATCGGGCGACGTGTGTAGCATCGAATCATAGCCTCGCTCTATCACGACCGGCAGCCGTTGGTCTTCTACGTTCTTCGTGGCCTTTGAGTCTTTTTAATGCTGTTGACGCAGATGAAAATGGCAGGGACAATGGCGAAGCATGTGTGTGCTCGAGAGAGCATCACTTTGGAGTTAATGTTATCGACCGATTGGCCTTTCGAAGGATTTCGCGTATTTATGAGCGTTATGCTATGGGCAGTCACGTTGAAGTTACGGACATCGCGTCGTCGACGACTTTATGGAGGACTTTATCGCGAGGCATTATCGAGCCAAGCATTGCAACTAATATCTCGACTATTCGACGACAGCACAATCGGCCTTAGTTATGCAAGAATAATCTAATCCGCAAAATTACGATTTTTGAGTTCTTGTTTTATCAATGGATATTCCATAAGTCTCTCTACTTAAACAAAGATCGTAAAGAAAGATCAAGAAAATCCAATTCTTATAGGCGCCTATGTAAAAATAAAAAATATGCAAAGATAGTGTTAAGAGTGTATTTAATGTATAATTATTTATGTAACGTCGCAAAGTTTTGAGCAGATGTATATAACTTTAGCCAGAACTAAGTCTCCGATCAAGCGTACTTGGGAATTAACGTCGATTTTAATCCTCTCAGTACCATCAAGAGAAACGTCGACTAGGTAGTGAAGATAATGTCGGCATTGCGAGGCCGGGAAAATGTAGCTTCGCCGTCATCGCTCGAGCGGTCAACGAGAGCTCTCGTGAATCTTATTACATAATGCATTGACAATTATCTCGCTTTGCGCTTTTCGAAATGTCACTAACTGAACGCACTCGGCGATCGCGCGTCTCCCTTTCAGGGAAAAACCTTCGCGCGAAGGAGACCTTCCGCGAGAAAAGCGAGACCTCGCGATAATAATACCGTCAAATCCAGCTCTTCGCGTGTCGATTGTCCTAAGCGCGAGAATGAATTATATGAAAGAGTATGAGGAATATTTTCGCGCGCGATAGAATCAAACGGTGAGTTCTCGCGCGCGCGCTATCCTCGTGGAAGGCCTGAGAGCTCCTTCGGGGTCAACTGCCACGTTGTTAGTCGAACGAACGACCGCGTTCGTTCATGGTCATTGCGGATTGAGAGCCACCTTGCCTAATCGATCGTGGAACGCGTCGAATTCAAGCGCGACTTCGCAAAAGCGCTCTACCACAAAGATGTTCCGCTCCGAGCGACCTTTCACGCCAGACTCGTCCGATTGCGAAACCGAAATCGGCCGATATTTAGTGATCGTCGCAATCACGAGCTATTCAGCCATCGTGGATCGATGGCACTTAGAATTCGACGGTCCCATTTGTCCTTATGAAATCTAGAGGGATACATCGAGAGAACGTCCTCTTCTTATTCTCTTAGATCCTTATCCTGAATTCTCTTTTGTCGACGAAAGTATTTGCTTATAACGCAATCAGTAGTCCTACAAGTTATATTTAAGAGCACTTTCATCAATGAAAGAGAGTTCAAAATAACTTTAGGATCTTCCTTACACTGAGAGAAGAATTTAGTAAATATTATCAAAATTTGGTTACTATTACTAAATGGTAGACGTAAATATAGGGCCAAAGCTATGGCAATACTTATTAATTAATTTAGTTCTGTAAAATAAATTATTTATTCGACAAAAGTAAAATTTATTTGCTTCCAGAATATATTTGGTAAATAAAACTTATTGAATAGTTGAGCAAAATAAGCGATTTTGTAGTAATTACAAAATTTTTGGTAAGTTCAACCAACCATCTGTAATAATAGATATTGAAACGATGTAATAGCTGCAAATGAATGAATTTTTCGTTGTGCTGCAACAAAACATACTTATACTGGTAACAAAATAGAACTCGTACCTACTGAATTTTTTATTACATGGGATATAACAATTTCATAACAATTATCAAATATCTGCTCATAACTGTAATATATTTCATATTAAATACTTAACATTAAATAACTATTACTAAATTATTTAATTGATGTTACTGTGAATGCAATTACGTCATACTCCCGATCTATTAAATATTTGGTAATTATTATCATATATAGTATTAGTTACTAAGGATTCAATGAATTTCTGTAACTAAATGCAGTTTGTTATAGTTACCAGTCTTTTCTCTCAGTGTAGTATTCTTCGCAGTACTTATAAAAAATGAATAAAGAATTTTGAGAGAGAGGGGATAATTAATATTAGAAATATTTGCAGGATAAAGAATCCCCAGGTAGCAGCGTCTAAAGACGCTTTAATTGAAGAAGTCATTAAGACGTTATTAATATGTCATTTGATGTAACTCTGCTATCAACGTAGTAGCTTAAACAGAACCGCGAAGACGTTAAAATGACAAGCAGATGACTATAAAAACTCATTTTTTGATCATAATTTTCTCGTCATTTTGATGTCATCGTGATTTTCGGTTCTACTTAGGGCACTTTTATCTCACTGTTTTATCTCCCTCACTGATTGTCTTTCGTCCTTTAGAACTCTTTACCTTCTCTTGAAGAAGTACGTCAACCTTAGTCGGGGTTTATGAAGTGAACTCTCACTTTTCAATGGTCGTGGTGCAATCTATGATATCCATTCACGCGACTCTTTCACGGTCTCTAAGGATATTCTCGTTCGTGCGCAGGTCTCGTGACGGCGGTTTTGTGCAACGTTCAGCGGAGTCTTGAACATGAAATTCCGAGAAGGAGCTTCCTGTCACGCAGAGCGATCGACGGAAGTAGAGGAAGGTACGTTCCCGTGAAGCATCTCATCTTCCGATGATGCGATTTAATTAAACCGCTCTTGCAGGAAGTACTTCGACCCGAACGAGGAAGGCGCTTTCGACAGCTACGGCTCCGCGGGTGGTCAATACGACCCGTACGATCACGTGACGGGTGAGTGCCGCTGCTTATTATTCGCGAATAAATGTTGTATCCATCGTTCTTATATACTATTAGAGAGAATCGTTAATCTTCCACGATTTTTAGACCCTTCGATATTTCCCTGCTACTTTTGCGTCTCGTGACCTTTTCGCTCGCGAGGCTTCCTGGGGCTTGGAACGTTTCACAACTCTCCTCTAGAACTTTCTGTAGCGCCTTCTCATCTTTGGATTTCGAGACTCCTCGTGCCACGCATCGTGTTTCCGACTCAAGTGCGAATTCAAGCGTCTTTTTAATAAGTTTCATAATACTAACTCAAATGGACACGCGCATTATTCGTTTGTACGTTTCATAATAATTTTCTGCCCGCGACTTGAGCATTCTCTTGAGGTAGGACAGTTATCTTTCAATTAATCCTACGCGCGACGATGAAAGGGGAATCGGTGTCGACGCGTCGATAATTGCAAGAGCCTTCTTCACAGCGCAAACGATGATTTTATGGAAATCACGATTTTACGCCGCGAGTTTGTTCCCCGGCTACTACAAAGACTGTCCTCGTTATCTAGGAGGACTCTCGAGTTGTCTCTTCGACTACCGTCACAAATGCACACGATCAAATGCACGCGAGCAAGTATTAATTTAATTCACGTGGCTCGATGAGGCGAGTGGATTATCACTCGCGTGAAAGGTGGCATGGCGTTTATATCGTAAAAAAAAAAAAGAATCGCGGATAGGTCATGCAAAATCTCACCGGCCGCACGGATGCCGCAAATTACTGAGACGTTATCTGCGTGTGTTCTCATGAACGATAAGTGCAAAGTTTTAAATATCATGGACGTGTCGTGTGATCGTCGCGTCTATTCTAATGATCGACGTCCGAAACACCTACAGACAGATTCTTTGTCTCATACTATCTTTCTTTATTATTGAGGACGTTATTTCAAACACGGATTTTACTGTTTCGTTTGATGTAAAAGAAATTAATTTAATACGTTGATAATTGTGAGAAAAAATCATTCAAAACATTTGGAAAGATTTTTCCTCAATTATTAACATATTGAGTTAATTTTATTTCTACACACACATATATATATACATATAAGAAATTAAATAAAACAGTAAAACTCATGATTGAAATAACGCTTATTTAATAGATAGTAATTAATATATATGTGTAAAAATTAAATTAATTTAATATATTAATAATTATGAAGATATATATGTATCAATTCATATACTTCCAAACATTTCAAAATTTTGGAAAGTTTAAGTCAAGGAGAGAGTATATACAATGTTTGATAATTGAGTACAATTTCGTATTTCTCTTCTTGCAATGACCGCAAGAACTGTACAAGCACTCGTGTTAATTTATAATTTTCTTGCTAATTTTTTGTGCGAAATCTTTTTATTTTTTAGTGAAACTTGTTGAAAGATTCAGGTACAGCGCATACCATTATAAGTTACATTTATTTTTTCTCCTTCTCTCTTTCTCTTTCATTTCTTCTCTTCATCCTTTCCTTCTTTTTTTCTGTTTAGCTATCTCTATCGCTTATCTCTTTTCTCCGTGTTTTATTTGTTTCCTTGACACCTCTTCTTGTTTATATAACTATTTCGCTTTTTTTCCTTTCCCGCTTGATTTTATCTTCTTTTGAATAAACTGTCATCTCTATTACTTATCTCCTTTCTCTATTTTTTATTTGTTTTCTTGACACTTCTCCTTACTTATATAAGTATTTCGCTTTCCTTTTCTTTTTCCGCTTTATTTTATCTTCTTTTGGATGAATTGTGATTAAAACAAATATATTATGCTTGCAAGCAATACACTTTCCACATCTTTTTACTGCTATTGTTAGACTAAATGTTTCCAGATTAATTAATCTAATACATTAATAATTATGAGGAGAAATCATCCATATTATTTAGAAAAATAAAGTTAAGGAGAGTATATATGATTTTTAATAACCCCGAGAATTTTTCTATTTGCAATATTGAATATTGTAAAGCTGTACAAATATTTATGTTATCTTATTGTTCTTTTTTTAATTTTTGTAAATTTTGTACGAGAAGAGTTCATCAAAACTACGATTATTCAAGTTTCTCGCAATTATAAGATTTAAGAACAAGGTAGTCACTTTACAGAACGTCCTGGATAACTTGGAATAAGAGTAGTCTCTAAATGGCATATCTTGATTCGTCGCGAAGTGAAGAATTCGCTTATACATTGCAGATCTATCCGACATAAGAAAAAATGTGCCGGGTGAGCCAGGCGTCGACTATCCCGCCTACTCGACATTACCTCAGACAGGATTCACGTGCGAAGGACGTTCACGTGGTAAATACATAGCACAGAATAAATCATACAGCCGCGGCTCGCGCCGCACACCTCCGAGCGATCGTTGTGTCCGCCACGACATATAAATACCAGGCATCGTTTGTTTGGGTCACGTGGGAAAGCGAAGCCTTCACTTCACTTTGCGCGTGTGAGCTCATAGTCACCGATTACACCGTCTAAACTTCGCAAGATTGTGAATCGCTCATGAACGCGCGATCAGCTGTCAGTTACAAATGAGACGTCACGATGCAGAATGAAGGAATCAATGCTATGAAATGATTAACAACGCGTAATCCTATTTAGCCAACTAATTGCTCGAGCGAGGTTTCACTCGTGATTAAGAACAGCCGGTATAGCAAGTACTTGATGGCCGAGCTAAAGAACCGTCATCGACATCCGGATTGTCATCGTCCGTGATGAGCATCCAAGTTTCTACGGCGCGAATATTTTTCATTCCATTACGTTCCTGCTGACCACAGATATTAGATAATCCGCCGAGGCGAGAGAGTTCTCGCGAGTGCACGAAAAGAAACTGCGCGCGTCGGCATGGAGCAAGAGAGATGATCCGTGTGTAATTGTTGCGCAAGTCGAATCGCGAAACCTATGTGTATTATGTCACGGTACGCATAACGCGAATTTCTCTAATTCATTCTTACCCATTTCGCTCAACAGGCTACTACGCCGACGAGGCAGCCGGCTGTCAGGTTTTTCACGTGTGCCACGACGTGCTGGTGTCCTCGTTCCTCTGCCCGATAGGCTCGACTTTCAGCCAGAAGCTGCTGACCTGCGACTGGTGGACCAAGGTCGACTGCTCCTCCACGAACAGATACCTCGAGGTGAATCGCAACAATTATCAGGTGGACGACGACGAGATGATCCGCAACGCGTACGCGATGATCAGCCTGCAGTCCACGGAGGACGTCACCAAGGACGGCCTGGTGGACCCCGACAGCGGCGCCAGGATCATCGACTACTCCACGCTGGGCGGCAGGACAGCGGGCTACACGCCCGGGTTCCGCAGGATCACGGATTACCCCGCCGTCGACGCGACGGGCAACGACCTGCCGAGCGGTCTCGAGGACTATCCGCAGCGGGACGACCGGCAGATTCTCGACTACAACCGCTACCAAGAGAAAATAGCAAGGGCTAATCCCGCATACCAGGGTAAATTCTATCTCGAGGACAAGGGACGGTCGCCTTACCACGCCTCTCCGATCATCCGGCATGATTATCAGAGTCGATCAACAGCCAACAATGAGTTCCAGGATGACTATCGCAGACCGGACGGTTTCACCAATCGGCTGCAGGCGTCCTACGCGCCTACTGTGCCCACCGTCACCACCACCACGAGGAGATTGTACTCGCCTACGGTCCCGACGACCTATCGGCCTTCCACGCTGGCTTACAGCAAGCTGGACCTGCTAATGGATAGTTCCGATCATCTATACGCGCACAGTAAGAGTCTGGTGACTCCTCCCACGATTACTCGTCAGAACGATGACTCGAAGAATGCGGGCTCGAGAGCGCGCGAGACACGCCACGACGGGCCGAAGAAATCGGGGAGGGACTCGCCGCCGAGAACGGACGGCGATGATCGACAGGATGACGCGGTGCGTCTCGACCTCGAGGAGAAATCGGAGCCGAGTTTCAGGATCAACGTGACCGATACGATCGACGAGGACGAGGTCTTCAGGCAGCAGAACGACAGGCCGGTGGTTAGAAATGACGACGACGGGAGCGCGGAAGACATCGAGACGAAGGACAGCATCGGAATCGTGCGAGCGCTGAGTAATGCACGAGCAACGATCGCTGTGCGGCGTCAGGATCCCGTGACCCAGGTATTGAAGAACGAACGAGCGGATCCGATCACACTCCCTCCGTTACGGACGAGTGGCAATCGCTCCCCGGGATCTCACGACAACGCTAGCCCCGCGGGCTCGATTCTGAAGCAAACGGACGCAGTCGTGATCAATGAGACTGTGTCGACAGAAGATCACGAAGATGCCGCGAGCTCGACGGAGAGGAGTCTCGAGAAGACCGAGTACACGAGGAGCTTCGGCGACAGAACGACTCCGTTGGTGGCGAACGGGAATCCGCTACCAAGAGACGACGATTCTTCATCACGAGAGTCGACTGTCTCGATAACCGTGAAACCAGCGGCGAACACGACCGAAAGTTTCGTCGGGAGGACTCACGGCGAACTTGCCGATCGCTCTTCGTCCAATGAGAGCCAAATGATCGCGGATCAGAACTCGTCATCAACGAAAGCGCTGCCCAGCTTGGACGACGAGTCCACCGCGAACCTTGGCTTCGGGATTCTCCGGCCGGCGTTGTTCCTGCGACCTCCATTGGAAGGCTTCTTCATTAACATCCCTGAAGAGACGCCTTACACGACGATCGACGACAATTTCAAGGTATCTTGGAGCCCAGGAGTGACCACCACCGAAATCCCGTTCCTCTCCAGCGCACCCTCTGGCAGCAATCAGGACGAATCGCCGGCGTCCAACGAGAATATCGACGAGCAAGCGCTGATCGATTACGCGGACGAGGGTTTGCCGGTGACGACGCCTAGTCTGGAGGTTCAGCCCGACCGAGGGATCGTCGAAACGTCTACACCCATACCGTGGTTGGTTCCTTCGTGGCACGATCGATCGTTCGCGAACGTCCCCGTGACCGATATCGTGCCGCCGATCGTGGATTACAACGACGGCTTTGGGGACTTCATCCCGCCGGATAGAGAGTCGGACGAACGCTCGCACACGACACAGTTCGGTCGTACAGACCGCGTGGAATCGCCGAGAGAGCAGAGCACTGCTCCTACGAGCTCGAGGAACAACAGTGAAGCGGAACTCCTGAATCAGTACAACACAGGGTTCGAGTTTACCATTAGGGACGCTGTCAGGACTCAAGCGGAATCGAAAATAGGCTGGAGACCACCGTGTCACTCTTCAACGTCCGACGAGCGAACGAGACTCTGCGAGACGAGTTCTGTCGCCCCACAAGTCGCAGTCTCCACTCCCAGTGTCGAAGAAAAAACAATTTCGATTGGCACCAAAACGACTACGAACACTTCAGAACAGCTGGTCTCTTCGGGCAACACGAAGTTATCCGAGAAGCCGGTTACGCCTGTCCCCGATCAATCTTCGACTTTTACCACGCAATCTTCGGTTATTATTGACAGTCACGTCGACGTAGAAGGTTCGACTTTGAGGGCGATTACGTCGAGAGGCTTGTTCCAGACCAAAAAACTTGAAGAGACAATAGAAGCGACAACGACGAGTAGTTTACTGCACTCGACCCGTCCAGGATCCTTCAGACAGATCGAGGAAGCAATTGATCGGCAGAATTCCCCGTATGAGGTGTCCTTGACAGTAAATAAAGACGAGGACTTGGACACGACAGCCGACGACTTCATCAGTCGATTAATCGCTCAGCATCAGCAGCCGACTGTCGTTCTGAAGGACCAGCTGGGTGACTTTGAAATCGTCAAGTCGGTCGAACCGGAGGAAGAAGTCACCGTCGTTTCGCAAACGCCCAGGTTGCCCGGTACTAGTCACTACACGTCTCTGAACGGAAGCAACGGCAGTTTCCTGGTTTCGTCAAATGACACGGCCGGTCAGTCCAAGGACTCGGAGTCGAACGTGAGTATGTTGACTCTTCTCCAGCTCATGGCGGAACTGTTGAAACTGGACAGGCTGCCTCGGCCGTTTTCAACGAAAGATTTACGTAATGCTGAGCTACAGGCTCCGGCGCACCTGGACGAATCGCCATTCGCCACGACATATCCGCTTCTCGATCATTCGCAAGCCAAAACGCCCTTTGGAAATGTCATCTCAAAGACGTCAGTCTTCGATATCTTGAACATACCCGCTGACATCACCGAGATGAAAACCACGCCGAACGTAGGTCGAAATAAACAACCTTTCGCCACAGCGAGTCCATTGTTGGATCACTCATCGGTCAGGACATCGTTCAGGAACGCCAACTCCAAGACGTCTGCATTCGATACGTTGGCAACTAAAGCTGACAACTCCAAGCCGAGAACCTCGCTGAATCTGGACGTGAATGAACCTTCACAGTCTTTCACAGAGAATCCATTATTGGATCAGTCGTTTCAGGTCAGAACGCCGTTCAGAAATGCAGATTCCAAGACGTCTTCCTTCGATGACACTTTGAAGACAACTTCCAACGTTGCTTTCACATTGTCTCCCGACATTTCTCCCCGAGTAAATTCCGATCGTGCAGCGAATACGAAGACGAGACGGCCGAAAGCAAACGGTAGAGTCAACCGACCATTTCAGAAGCATGAAATCCTGGAGCAATTGACAGAGAACTTTGGGCAGCCTCTGTATCGCGCTGACTCAATCCACCGGTCGCTCGTTTTCGACCTGCCGCAGGTGCAGAGGAATTTAGACTTTGAGACCGGCTTACCGATAGAGAAGAGCGAGCATGTGATTGACGAAGCTGAAGAAGACCCGGAGTCTTCTACAATGAGAACGACGACGACGACGACGTCGACAACGACGCAAAGAACGATCACGACCGCAGAGTCTGAGAGGACCATCGTCGAGACTGAGTTTGTTCCTTCCATAGGATTTTCCTTCGACACTGACGAAGGTCGCGAAGAATACGTTGAGGCGATTCTCGGAGGATTGATCGACAATCACGCCGGTGACGTCACCAGGAACGAATCCAGCGTCGCGCAGTTAACGCGTGAAGCTCCAAAGAATGAGACCTTGTCGAGACCCGAACGACACGAGAATTCGAAAAACGTTTGAAGAATCTCTAAGGGTCGACTCTTCAATGGTAATTTAAACTTAGATTAGTTTAAATTTTGCTTAAGCATATATCGAATTGTTAGAATTGAGTTTAAACTAAAATTTTAAAAGTTTATACTAAAGATTAAATTAAACTTAAGATTTAGTGAAGATACAATTTAAGCTTAAGTTAAAAGAGTTTAAACTAAAGACTAAATTGAACTTAACATTTAGTTAAGGTAAAGTTTAAACTTAAATTGAGAGTTTAAATTACTGTTAAATAATTAAACTGAGAGTTTAAATTACTGTTAAATAATCGACCCTAAAGCGTGTGTAAAACATCAGAAACATCTTTTGAAGATCTTTAGGATGCTTCCGATGAACAGTCTCACCGTTACCGATTACTTGTAATCAGAGTTGTAAAAATATTAATTAAATTTTCCTCGATTTAATAATTGATTTGAACAAATATGTTTCAATTCAACTAATTAACAATTGATTCGAGCAAAATCAATCGAAGAACGTTGAATTGACGATTGATTTCAACGAATTTAATTAAGAACCGTTCAATAGACAATTGATATGAGCGAGGGGAATCAAAGATCGTTCAATTGGGCTTAGCAAATTTAATTAAAGGCCGCTTAATCGACGATTGAACTTGACAAATTTAATTAAAGGTTGTCTCACGATTGATATGAACAAATTCAACCGATTCAATCAAAAAGCGTTTACTCGATTACTCAAGGTTACAATTGGTTTTGTGAATAATATTTGTTCTCTCAAAATATTGTGTGTGACATCGTTGAAAATGCTGATGAAAGAATAGAAGCTGCGTTGAAGAATCCTACCGTTGAAAGAGCATTCAGCATATCAATTGTTATTTAAATGTCCTTTAATTAAATTTGCTAAGTTTAATCGTCAATTAAGCCTTTAATTAAACTTACCAAGTTCAACTATTAACTATACAATCTTTAATTATATATTTTATTGGTCCAATCTCTCTTAATTAGATTATTTATCTTTATTTACCTTAAATATATGTTTAGATCTTTAGTCTTAAATTGAATTTGTTGAAGCCAATCGTCAGTCGAACAGTTTTCGATTGAATTTGTTAAAATCAATTATCAATTAAACAGTCTTCAACTGAATTGGCCATATTATTCTTCAATTAAATACGATAATTAATTGAAAGACGTAATTAATTATTTGCAACCCTGTTTGTAATATAAGTGTTTGATTATATCTAAAAGAGTAGTGAGCAGTAGGCATGCATTTGAAGTTACATTAACCTTTTCGTTCATATTAATCGCAAAATATATACTATACAGTTATAGTTGAGAGAGGAGACAGTATAACAGTTTATGCATGTGACTACTTTTCTCGCGTCAAAACGCGTATATTTCCTAATATGTGACCGTATAGATAAGATTTTGTACACTGTAAAATGGATTATGTCGTGAAACGAATTTCCTAATGTGATCATATAGATAAGGTTTCGTGAAAAGCATTTTATTGGTATCAGTGTTTCGCTCGCGACACAATGGGCTTCGATAAATACCCGTAACGTTTCATCCAATAGTGGTCTTGCTCATGTACAAGAGGACAGAGTGTATGTGTATGTAACAAATAGCGTGTGTATTCGGTGTGCGCGTGCAAGAGAACGTATATCTAGCATTGCGAATATGTCGTCTAACCCTCAGTTTGATATTCTTCCCTTTTATATATATTTTTTTAATATATCTATCTCGTTATACAAATTTCAACTGTGTGATCGATAAATACTTGCTCGTCCTGTACATCCTCCTTCCACAGTTTACTCACCATGACAACGATAACGACGCCAAACTCGTTCACTATTCAGTATTGTTCGGTGTTTCTCCAAGGCGACCCAATCGACTCTGAATGTGGTTCATCGAGAAACGTTCAATTACACTCTGAAACGAAGTTAACGGATTAACTCGGAAACCAGTTGCTTACAGCGACAACTTATCTACTTTCAATCAATTGTAAATAACCGTAAAAGTTGTATATCGATCTTATTAAGAAATAAACTTTTGAAAAAGTGGAATGAGAGATATTGTGTATATAGGATAAAGGGAAAGTGAATTGTGGTGCCTCTTGTCTCTCCTAAAGTATCTTAAAGAGGTATATAAGGTTATTTCATGTATTACCGATATAAAATTTATTTTGGAAACATTGATTAGCCGCTGAAGGAAATTCGTATATCTCGGCGAAATGTCGAGACCTACTAATAACATGGAGAAAGATACTAATAAAAACGATGACGAAGAGCAAAATGAAATTGGCGAACTGGACTTTCACAGACCATCCATCTATCTAGTCGATTATCGGTATCCTATTCATTGACAATGTCGTATCTACCATTTATCGTAGAATTTGTCTTATTCGTCATCATTTTTGTTTAAACAGTATGAAATGGATTCGCGACAGAGTTTTAAAGTTTCTCGGACTTGGTGGACAGGGACATCTTTTCGATCAGCTCATTAGCGTAATTAACCTTCCTCTGTATGTCGCTTTGGAAATTAGGCCGAATTAACATTGATCCTTTTTTCTTTCATAATTAGGCAAATAATCGGTATTTCGAGGACAAGCTGCTCAACTTTCTGATACTGGACCTATACGGAGTGACCAGTCTGGAGAAGAAGCTGATCTTTTTCTATAAGACCTACGTTAGTGAAGTAGTTCAGGAGGAGGTCTCAGTATGGGAGGAAAGTAAGCTGACGCGTTCTCTTACGGAGGGCGTGTTCTATCGGATGTTCGTCAGGCGATAGATTCGGTTATCAACATGGAAAGAAAAGCTTGATTGAATTAACCCAATTTCCGATGGAATATTAACGAGACAAAAATTCCAGTTGAAGTTATCAGAATTCTGTTCAAGTCAACAAGAGTTCTGGTTAATTTGAACAAAATTCTAGTAACTTTAACTAGAATTTTCTGATTGGTTCATGTTCCAGCGGAAATTTGGTTAATCCAATCAAACGTTTTTTTGCCTAAATCCTTTATGGATCTGAAAGATATCCTATATAGAAATTATAATTTATCAATTAACAGTGACAAACATTATGGCAGCATGACATAATTGTTCAGAGTATGCGACACTTGTCTTTGACTTCAGGTCAGCGCGCAAAAATAACAGCGTTGACCGCATTCGCCTCGAAGAGCAGAACTCACAGGTTAACAAAGAGTGTTCCCGGTAAAAGTCCCGCGATTTTTGCAATTACACAGCACCCGCCAGAGATTGCACTTTGTCTCTAATACCCCACGTTGCACAATTTTCAATCCCACGTTAACGTATCGAGAAAAAGAGAGAAAGAGAGAGAGACATATGATTTCTCCAAGGCATTTAGCAGGTAGCGGCAGTAGCAGCAGTAGATTTACGATTAAACGTGCATTTAAGAACGTGATTCATGCGTATTTAACACGTGTACTTAACTACACCTAGCAAAAAAGCGTCACCAGCTGCCATAAGACGCTTTCTTTTAGATCAAGTAGTTTCGAAAACCCGAGGTTCACCTTTGTTTTTTGCTTCGAAGGTACTCAAGGTGGTATAATAGTGATTGTCTCACCCTGTATAATTAGATGTCCCGTGGTTTGAAATTCTACTCTTAACATCTGCCTTTATTTCTTCCTTTCTTATGTGTAACTCTTAAGATAAAGATCTTAAAAGGTAAAAACTTATTGCAATATCTATTTTAGTCCTCTTTTTTATGTGAATTTTTTAATCGGTGCGGAGAAAGATAGATGAGTGATGTTCCTCACTAATATCAGGAAAATTCGAGAAACTCGACGACGACAAGAAACGGGACAAGAAGCTCGCAAAGAAAGCCAAGAAGGACAAAGCTAAAGGCGGCAAAGCGGACGTCAGTCCAGCTTCTAGTTTGGCAGTAAGCCCCAGTACATTACAAGCATCCAGTGTGCAAGTATCCAGCGAAGATGACGCCAAGGAAGACGACGACGAAGACAGAGAACAGGACGGAGAGCTTCTCAAAAAGAAAGAGGAGTCGAAAAGCACGCTCCCCGGTTAGTTATGTATCACGTTGCAATTTCGTAGATTTGTCATAACAGTAAAGTAAAAGTATCAATGCCGGGACACGTACCTAATCCTGTACATTCCTAATGTCTTGCTCATATTGAGTATTTGTTATGATTTTGGACAAATCACCGCACATTTCTTTTCAATTAAATTCAACTTAGTTCAATTTTGTTTCATACAAAATTATTATCTTGTTGTTTGAATAAAGTTTTACCTTTCACCGTCAAATGCATTTTTCTCGAAAACCACCTTTCAAAATTAAACAAGAATATTTTTTCTTTAGAAAAAAGTTTGAGAAATCTAAAGTAAAAAAATTGAAAAATCTTACCTCAGAGTTTCAGGGTTAAGAAATTTAGGGGTAGTTTCTTCTCTTTGGCTGTCTAACGTAATATCAAACGATCCTAACGACCTTCACTTAATAGAAAAATGATACAGAAATTATGAAAATCTGACAAGTAATATAAAAGTTAATAATTTATATATAAACTTACATTCACCTTTACTGAAACATCCTGTATATGTACATATACTGAATGTATATATATATATATATATATATATATATATATATATATGTATATATATATATATATATATATATATATATATATATTCTTAGGTACGTGTTCTTAGGTCAGTGTTCAGTGAAATTTTTATCTAAAGTGACAACACGTAATGATTAATGGTTTTCAGATAGCTCCGACTTTGTGCCGCCATCTGGAGAAGAGGATAAATATGTTCTGACTAAGGTTATTCCGCGAAGAGATGTATTGATTTGTTATATTCATTTGGAACTCTATCTCTGCTGTTTGTGCAGAATGGGTCGCCTGTCCATTATTCCCAAACTTATTCGAGGCAATAAGTTAAATCTTCTTTACAAAAGGATCGAATCCCCAATCGCGCTCGTCGGACATGACACTTAATTCTATCTTCGTCGTCGATTGACGCTGACCGCGGGGCAACCGATTTCTTGTCTCTCCCCGGTTGCAATCTCGAAGGGAGACGAACAATCGATTAAACCGCGATCAAAGCGAACCGGCGAAACCGACCATAAAGCAACGCGATCTGCGATGATTGCAGAAAATGGTGGAGAAAGTCCGCAAGGCGCCGGTAATTCACATGATATGCGGCGAGATAGACGGCAGTAGAACCGATCTGCGCGACGTTACTCTCTTCTATTTTATGCGCACCACCGACGAGGGTATACCTTTCTTCGACACCTACGAAGAGTGCCTCGATGATATTACGAGTTACCTGGTTGTCGGGTCTCTCGACAGCAGATTTCTGGCTTCTCTGGATAGGATGCTGACTGACGTAAGGATCGCTCAATATAATCGCGAGTGATAATGCCCCTTTCACCGGCCGATCATCTTGCCATTAATCCTTTCGCAATTGCGGACCATCTGCGATACATCCAAGTAAACAAAGAACATTAGAACAAAGATCAACATCTTGAAATATTGATTTTACGCATATCACTTGGACATTTTCGTTTAATATTTTGAAATTCAAAGATATTATGTTAGGGATGATACGATCCCTTTGAATATTGCAAAAATGTTTTAAAAATATTAAAGTGTTGAAGTTATTCGTATATAATATTGCTATAACGTTAAAAACTATATATTAGGAAACGTTACATGTTACTAAATATCGTTGCAATAATGTTCCATTAATGATTTTTTGCTTACTGGGATCGTACCATAGCTTTGTCTATCTGAATACACGAAATACTAAAATAGTTGATGAAAAAATTCCTAGAAAAATATTTTACTTATTTTGATAATAAGTAGATGGACATATAAAGATAATAGAATTTTTTTGATAATATATGGTTGTAAACATCTAGATATCTCGGTGTCAAAAACTTTGAAACAGAGAGAGAGTAGTAAATAATAATAATGTACAAAACCTCTGAAATTGTAGGTGTTCAAGCCATTGGTGGAGAAACAATTCAGAGGACCAGATTTTTACGAACGATGGAAATTGGAAAAGGAAGCGGAAACGCCTGTTATCGAGAAAACAATATCAGCACTAGAGAGTATAGAATCTCGAGTAAATAAAATATCATTTACTTAAACACATGCGACTATGACAATAGATTCGCATAGCCGTAATCGCAAATTAATGAATGAAATTTACAGCATTTTATTGTATTTTACTATATAATTACTATGTAAAAAATATAATGTAACTGACGACCCTGTCTTAATATTTCACATCTTCTAATCTACATCGATAATTGGAATCACTAAATCGTTAATAGTGATAAATTTCTGCATTTTATTTGTTCGTCAAAGAGTGCCGCACTAAGAAGACCATCCGAGTTCCGGAGAGCGTCAGTATTCGTTTCCAGACCGGATTTGAATATAAGAACAGGCAGGCAAGACGAGGAAGACGACGTGATCTCTGCGTCCAGTTTGCAGGACGACGTTTCAAGAAGTAAAAGATCAAAATCCAGCTTGAGAGGAAGCGGCAAGAAATCATCGTCGGACTTGAAGTCTAGTAGATCGGCTGATACGTTGAAGGAGACCATGAGAGATCAACAGAACAAGAAGGACATTCTAAATTATCTTGACAATTTGATTGAGAGCGTGGAATGGTTAGCATAGCTTTCTCGTAACAAAGATTAATGGACGCTATCGTCGTAATGATTAATTTTTCTTGTCCGGCAACGGACACGTAATCTGGGTTCTGGTAATGTAGGACGCTGGAGCACATCGAAGGTGATATTTTACTGACGATGCCGACCATTCCAGAGCTGCAGGACCCAGCAATAACAGACGATATGTTGCTGAAAAATCAAGATGTCGTCCAACAGATGGAAGAAGTGGTCATATTGTGGGGGAAACACATACAGAAAGTGAGCGACTCACTATTACTTTCCCTATACTTTTTCTTCTTAAAGAAGGATGTTCTTCCATGATTTCTCCGTGTTCTCCTTGTTACTCGTGGCAGAACGCGATATTTTGCAAGTTGATGATTGTCGATATTATAAATAATTGTAGAAATATTGACAGACGCCTGTTAAAGTCTGAAATCAACAGAAGTCAAGTACTAAATGTTACGATATTTTACTTCATTATCGCGGTCAATCAGGTGATGGAATCGTACACGAGCAAAGTGCTTCCGGAGAAGGGACCAATGGTGGATTATGGATACTGGCAAGATTGCGAGACCGGATTAACGATGCTAGTGGAACAACTGAAGATGCCAGTCGTTAAGCGGATTTTCGCGCTCCTCGAGCAGATATCCTCGCCGATCGCCTCCAGCTTTCAATATTATCAGATGGAACTCAGGAAACAGTATGTCGAAGCTCGAGATAGTAATAAATTCATGCAAACGCTGCTGAGACATTTCAAGGTAATAATGAAGAATTCATGTTCATTTTTGGATGAGCTTAGAGGTACCTTTGGGAGTCAATCGTGAATTCTTTTTTCTAGCATAAACTTGTGAGAAGTAAAAGTTTTATAACTTGAAAGCATTTAGAAATGTTTACTTTTCACGAGTTCAGATAAACAAGAAAGATTCATGATTGCCCCCCGGGTCGATCACGTTAAGTTAACTGCAAATATATCAAACGATATGCGTTCATAATTTGTCCGAGAGAATATTCCAATAACATATTACAGTACATTATTCATAATAGACAGAATCTTGCTAGTTATTTAGATTACTAGTTATATTGTTTTTTATTAATAAAACTGAACATGCAGAGAAGATATCTAATGATAACATCTCTCGTGTAAGTGTAGATTAGATCAAACTGAACAAAAGAGTCCTCTACTGTTTTGCAAACAACCACGTTTTTTTAATTATTAATTAAAGAAAATTGTAAAGAAGATTTTTTAATTATTAATTAAAGAAAATTGCCGAATATTCACGTACGATTGTTAGCCAATCTTCTTTAATTAATACCTCAAAAATCTATACTAAGAGAAGTTATCCCATAAAAAATTAATAAACGGATATTTCCGATAAAAATATTAACAAATTTTTGTATCCGATAAAGAAACATTCAATGAGAAATTTCGGTTTATATTTTCTGTTTGACTTGATTATTATAAATGAAACGAAAGCAATAATGTGCATTTTGGCTGTTTATTAACATCGTCCACAGTTGATTACCGAATCGGATTCGTTCGAATCTATAGCGGAGTGCATGCCTTCGCTGACGGAGGGACTGCGGATGCTTTGGGTGTTATCCAGTTATTACTCCTCCGAGGAGAGATTGACGTCGCTGATGGGCAGGATATCGTGGCAGATCTGCCAGAACGTCAGGAAGAACTTGGCGATCGTCACGTTATTTAAGAAGCCGTTGGAAGTGGTCTTGGAGAGAACGAATTGGGCCAGCACGATGCTGAAGCAATGGAAGCGATCGTATTTGAAGACCCGAACCGACATCGAGCTATTGGGAAAGGGAACTCGTTGGGAGTTCGATCAGAAGCGTCTCTTCGAGGCCACGGAGTACATCGCCGATGTCTGCAGCGACCTCCACAAGATCGCCAGCGTCCTGCAAGACTTTTACAACATTTTTGGAGCAGACCTCAAGTCCATCATAGACGACCCCGCGCAGATCGACACTGTGGTGAAGCGAGTGGACGCGCTGGTGATGCCGATTGAGCAGGCGGACTTCGACATCTTCAACGTGTACAACAAGGAGAACTGGGAGGCGATGACTACGTGGTTCTACGAGGAGGTGTTGTTCCTCGAGGACCAAGCGAAGTTCTACATCGACGAGTGCTTCAACGTCTTGATCAGCGCCGAGAACGCGCTCGAGATGCTGCTCAAGTTCAAGGACACGAAGACCCGCGCGGCCGTTCAGCAGCAGCTGCTCAGGAAATTCGACTTCATCATGCAACAGTTTAGCAAGGAGATCAATACGGTGGAGAATATATATCATCGAGGCAAACGGCACCCACCGTTGCTGACGTACCACCCTCCGATGGCGGGCGCGATTTTCTGGGTGAGGCAGCTGTTTCACAGACTGCACCGACCGGTGCTGATCTTCCAACAGGTCCGCGAGCTAAAGCACAGCGAATTGAAATTGCTCGCGTTCAGCCAATATCTCGATATTGCGAACCAGTTGAAGGACTTCGAGGAGGCTAAGTTCAACACGTGGCTTGACAATGCGCTACTCATGATCACCGCTACCATGAAGAAGAGCGTATTGAGAATAGTGCACGTCGAACGCGATTCCCCTGTTACTCTGACCTTCCCAGACGAGCAGCAACCTTCGAAAGAGTTACAACTGATCCATCTATCGTCGAAAACCAAACACAAAGACGTGGGTTCCCTCTTGTCGACTCCACGAGGATCGCTGCTCAAGCACAATGCTATAATATCGAAGCCCAGCGCGGAAACGACCACCTCGGACGTTGCAGGGTCTAGAGTCATATCTGCACAATTATTCCCTGAAGCAAGATCCGAGACCAAAGGGATGCCGCACAAGGAGCAGAAAGCCTCCACTATGTCTTCGGACAAGCATGATGTTCGCGCGAAGATCAGCTGGACGGAGTTCATGAGCGGCACAATTCTGGTGGAGTGTCAGTTGCGTTTTCAGCTGAACTTCGACCTGGAGGTCTTCGAGGTCATCAGAGAGGCGGAACTGATGGAGCAGTTGGGCTTTGAGCTGCCCGCAGCCTTCAGGGAAGTCGGCATTCAGAAAAATCGACTGAGAGCAGACATTGACGTCACCGAGAAGATGGTCAATCAGTATAATAGCGTCGTGGACGCATTAGAGAAGAGTGACATACAATTGCTGAAGCGTACTCTGCAAGATATCGAGAGACACCTTCAGCCGGGCGTAACGCGATTTAACTGGAACTCCTTGAGCATCTCCGATTATGCGTCCACTTGCGGCAAGATGCTGAAGAACTTGAACTCCATCGTCGAGCAAGTCAGTCAGATGAAGCGGGACCTCGACAGCCGAATAGAGTCCGAATTGCAATCGTACCATCTGTTTTCTACGAAGAAGGAGATCGCTGAGTCGGAAGATCTCTTGCCATGCAAGGTATCGAAATAAGTCTGTTCTCAATTTTCGACTCTTCCTTAATAATTGGGCTTCCATTACATTCATATGAATACAAATGTGTCAATAGAATCAATTTTTCTTTTTCATAGGAGAAATTAAATATGAATACTTTTTCTTCTCAGTTGTCATATTTTCATGGCATATAATCATAAAGAAAAGTGGAATTGTGTGATATCCTTGCATTACATTATTTTATAATATCATTAATATATTTGTGTAATACACGTAATTTATGGCACTTCTAGAGAAGTTATAATTAATTTTTATATCTTCACAGATAATTTATTGATTGTTACAATCAATTTTTTCTTCGCAGCTTTATTTTCTAGAGATTAAAAACCGGCGTTCCGAGCTAGTATCGTCGATGTCGAGAGCATACAAATCGATCAGTCCGATGCTCATGAAGTTAGAAAGCTTAGTGCTGGGTACTTCAACTGGGAAAAGTCCAGATATGCAACTTTTGTATGAAAAATATGAGAAGAAAATTTTCGCCGCTTTCATAATGTATATATCTTTCTTACTCTCTGTTAAACAATAACTGTTTTCTCTAAATAAATAAGTATATAATATGTATACATGTTTAGATGCATGTTAAGGAACATGGAAGTTCTGAACAAAATGTTAAGCAGGCCTAGGCCGTTTTTCCAAATTGACGCCGTATTAATGGCATCCGAAGTGGTACTGCGTCCGTCACCCAGCGAGATCTACAATATCATTTGTCATGACGTGCGAGACCTATTGGAGAGACTAAAAGGATTCTCCAGATGGATGAATGGAACCTGCTTGGAGTGTGAACCACTCCAGAAAAAGGAGCTTTCAGAGGATTTGATCACCTTCAGTTTCTTCGAGGACGTGATGAGTGTTAGAGTTGAGTAGAGTACTTGCAAATTCACACCATAGAAGGAGGAGGGCATACTAGGTGGCGGCGGAACGCCGTGCGTTCGAGATCTGCGTATCTTTTTCGTCCTAGAAAGAGAAAAATATCGAGAGCGCGGTCTTGTTAAGGCCGGGACTCGAACCCGGGTCTTTCGCTTGCCGGACGACTGCTCTAAACCACTGAGCTACCTGACGCTCCACGCTCACGACACTCTCCTCTTCCTAGATAACGCTCAGAGATGCCGTTCGGAAGCGACATCTCTGGCGCGATCCCGAGCGCACGGCGACTACAGAGAGAAACACCAAATATTTGTTACTGTACCAAATGGTACAGCTGTCAGTCTCTCAAAGTCAAAGGTTGCTATCCTGTTGTGTTGAAGTTTTTTCAGTAAATCTTCAAACGAAGTATTCTTCAAGTATTCCCTAATGACGAAGAATTTGCCCTTGTCCCCAATTTGTTGCTCTTTTCCCCAATTTAAAGACTTCTATTTAAAACTATCTCAGGTAGTTAACGAGCTCATAAAGCTGGTTCAAGATACGGCATACAAGTTATCGATGGATTGCTGGCGGTATCTGTACAGATGGAGGAAGTATAGCAATTTGTGGTCGTTCGATAAGAATCTAGTCTGCGAGAAATTCGATGCGACGAAGCCTACGCTTCCGCAATACGACGAGAAGTTCACGTTTTACGAAGGCGTTTTGGAGGAGCTAGCGGATATGGAGCTTTACTTCGACCTGAACAGTATACGGTAAAGCGGTATCGACGAGGATGATGCCAGACTCTTATTAATATATTAAAACGATATAAATTTTATCAACGGAGAGAGCATCAACGAAATTCACATGCCGATCTTACAATAACAAATCTTTCCTTTCTTCCTCATCGAAGTGTGTGTATGAAACACAAATTAATTTCTCCCGACTATTAGTTTTGCTTCGTATAATTCTACAGTTACGTATATCTTGACTTATATCACTTTTTTTCCAAAGTATCAACTTGAAACCGCTCTTATCCGGCATCGAGCGTCACGCGAAGGAATGGAAGCAAGTTCTGGGGAATTATCTTATATCCGACACGGTGCAGGCTATGAGCCATTTGAAAACACGCATCGAGAACTTCCAGCGCGAGATCGAATTGGTGATCACCGGACTGGATCGCTACACGATGATCATGCAGACGATCGCCGAAGTGAAGAGAGTAGCCATCCAAACTGAGGTGGAGTTTCTCTCTTATCAAGAATGCTTTCAAACCATGCGCGCCCATAGGATCGAGTTTTCCCCGGAGGACGAGGCGATGGCGCATAAACTGCAGCACGACTGGGAAGCGTTGTACCTTGAAGCTCTCTACAGAGCTTCGACCTTGGAAAGCACTAGCGACAAATTTTGCGAGATGACCGAAGACCAGATCCGACGATTGCTGAGCGAAATCGCGGAGTTTGCTGAAGATTTCGAGAAGCACGGTCCGGGAAGCGTCGGAGACGATTTGGAGCTCGGGCTGAAGAAAATGGAAGTAAGTACGCATTATGTTGGTCACACAAATAAAATAGAAGACGAAATTATAGTAATAATCATTTTTAAGAATGAAGTGAATAACATAGACTCTGTATTTTTTTAAATATCTAACAACGTTTTCCTATTTGCCGTTTAATATCCAAAATTCTTGCGAGAATTTCATAGAAAATTGGTGAATCTTTTGCATCAACTTAATAATAATGTCACACTTCTTACAGAGATAAGTCGCGACTACAAGCATGGTCTCTCGTGTGTTTACAGGAATACGGCAAGCTGATCGACAAGTACGAAGAGAAACGCGCGAACTTGGCGAAGTCTGAGGTGCTGTTTGATCTACCACCCGTGGATTACTCAGCCTTCTTCAAAGTCAAGAAGGATTACGAGAACATGGGAATACTATACGATCTCTACAAACAGCAGAGGAGCGAGCGAGAGACTTGGGCGAAGACTCTGTGGGTGGACTTAAATCCTCAGCAGCTTATCGACGGTATGGAGCACTACATGAGGGAATTTCGGCGACTGCCGAAGTTCATGAGAACCATGAACGTCGGATATGCCCTGGACGCCGACATGAGGAACTTCCGGAATTCGGTGCCGCTCTTCATCGAGTTGAAGAACGAAGCTATGCGAGATAGACATTGGCAAGAACTGATGAAAAGAACCGGACAATATTTCGATATGGATCCGGACAGGTGTGAGAGCGATATTGATAGTTAAACGAGTGCTAATTAAATGTGTGGAGGAACTAAAAGTTTAGTAGACAGGTCCAACTTAAATAATGCGGACTATCAAACATTATTGTGTTATTACCCACATAGCACGTAATATTACAGTAATATCACAGTAATATTGCAATATCACAATAATTAGATGTTACCCTTATAGAAATATCATACTAAGAATCATTGATAATTACTTATTTTCAGTATTAAAAATACTGGATAATAAGTAATTATCAATGATTCTTAGTATGATATTTCTATAAGGGTATAATGTAATATTACAGTAATATTGTTGTGTAATATATTAAATCCTAAGTAACAAGATAATGTCAAATAACATTTTCATTACATCATTAAAATGTTATTAAAACATCATGTAATGTTACTTGGCACGTAATATATCGTATTGAATAATATATTTCAAAAGTAATATATTATTTTGTAATATGACAAATATCTTTTTTGTTAATATTATTCACAAGAGGAACTTCCTTTCTTCGAGTTATTGATTTTACCGAACTTTTATAGGAATATAATATTAGTATAGAAGTAATAAATGCTATTCGGAGACTCTATGCAATTCTCAACCGTTTATAAGAAATTGTGGTTTGCGCAGCAGACTAGGCG
Organism: Odontomachus brunneus; assembly: GCF_010583005.1. Classification (NCBI taxonomy): domain Eukaryota; kingdom Metazoa; phylum Arthropoda; class Insecta; order Hymenoptera; family Formicidae; genus Odontomachus; species Odontomachus brunneus. Next base: position 211,494 of record NW_022639465.1, read on the forward strand.
CCATGCTATGAGTCTGTACGTTAGGTGTTCCGAGCTGGTTCGAACCCAATTCAGTTTAGTTTTTTTTTTATACAGTTTTTTATTGGTGCGAATAAAAATATGTAATATATAATACGCAGACAAAACCTTTATACAATCGAACATTTTTATTACAACAATGTCTGTGATATATTACAGTAATATTACTGTGATGTGTTTTCGCGGACATTGTAATATTACCGTGATATCTCAGTAATATTACAGTAATATTTCTGCTACATTTCATTGTAATATTGCAATGGAAATGTGATATTACTGTGATATTACTGTAATATTACATGCTATGTGGGTACTTTGTATTTCTGTCTTTTATCACTATATGCAAATGGCGAATATATTTTTGTTCTTTTTTTACTTCGATTTTGACAGTTCTTTACTTCGATCCATAGTAACAATATCCAATAAGATAAAAATACCAATGTCTGGACATGCATACTTAATCCTGGACATTCTTATTGTTTTGGTATCTAAATATGAATATATATTTAAAATTTATAAACTAAAATAACTTTTAAATAAACTATATATACATTGAATATATATTTAGTATACACATATATCTTATGTTAAAAATTTTAATATTCGTATTTAAATACCAAAACAACAAGAGTGTTCAGGATTAAGTACGTGTCTAGAAATGTGTACTTTTATTTTAAACACCAACTAATATTACATCAATACTATAATTTGTCTCTCAACAATGTAAGTGCAATATAACATGATGTATGTAATAGTTACATTGTTGAGTGTGAAGTTATAACATTGATGTAATATTATTGACAGTTAGTATATCTACTGCTTATTAAACTCGTCATTTATAACGAGTTTACACGAAACAGAGAAAGGAATCTGAACGATTCTATCACGAATAAGAAAAGCTGTTAGTCGTGCAAGCGTATGTCTAATCGATCACGACTCGACTCGTCGTCCAAGTCGGTAATAAAAGAGCAACATAGACGCTTGTAAGAATGCATGCCAAAGAGATTATTTTTTTTATTTCATGTCGTTACGTCGTCACGTCCGCATTATTGTACTAATATAAATCTGACATTATTCTTCTGTGAAATAAGGATTAATTAGCATAGTCATGGAATTGTGAGATACCGATTTTTGTCTTTGCATTAAAGTGGAAATTAATTTACGTCAAAGACCAATGGAAAACCTTGGTTTGGATTTGTGATACAAAGCGTCAACTTTGTGTGTGTTTTTAACGGGCAAAAATGCAATTTAAAAAGCAAGGAAAATAATAATGTGGGAATTTTTTACTTTGATTCTGATATATTTGAGAATTGATCTGTTCTGAGTGTTAATTTGTTTCACAGAATTATATAAAAAGAAAAAAACAATCATAGTCTATCGATTTAACTATCGCTAACGGCCAGTGTATAGACTCTTCCTTGAGTGTACTTGAGTTATATTATTTATTTTGTAAAAACATAACCAGTAATACACAAGGACCTTTTTATACAATACAAAAATGGCGCAAGGACAATCACTTACAATAGAAGGGTAAGCCCGTTGAATCGCGTTCTTTGTTCACTTTGACAAGAAATACAAAATATATACAAATCGATATTGAATTATTCCAGATTTACCTTAGAGAACATGTTCGCTATGGAGCTGGGAAAGTATCAAGAAATTGCTCAAGGTATCGTGATGAACGCCGTGAAGGAACTTGCGATTGAAAGAGGCGTGAAAGAATTAACGGAAGTGTGGAAATCCACGGAATTTAACATGATCAAACATTACAAAGGTATACCTAGTAAACAAAGAACATTAGCATAATAAAAATTTAATGCATAATAAAAAATTTAATAGTACAATAAAAAATTTAATGATTATTTAATAATTTAGTAAAAATAATTTAAGCAATCGTAATTGAAACGTATAATTTTATGGATATCGGTTACATCTTCAGGCACAGAAGATCGTGGCTTTATTCTGGGCCCACTTGATGAATTGAACGTGATACTAGAGGACAATATGTTGAACGTACACAACATGGCAGCCTCCCAATTTATCGGACCGTTTCTTAGCGTCATTCAGAAATGGGAGCACACGATGCACAGGATCGCCGAAGTTTTGGAGTTGTGGGTGGATCTTCAACGGAAATGGCTGTATCTCGAGGGTATATTCGTGGGCGGCGACATCCGTCTTCAGTTGCCAGACGAAACGAAAAGATTCGACGACATCGACAAAGCCTTCAGGAAAATCATGAACGACACGTCAAAGAGGCTCAACGTGTTAGAATGTTGTACGATTCAAGGTATTGAAGAGAAATTCAATTGCAAATTATGAGGCTACTCATTTGTTGTATGTTTAGGCCGAAAGGAAGAATTCGAGACCATGATCGCAGCCCTCGGAAAGTGCCAGAAATCCTTGACGGAATATTTGCGCAATAAACGCGCCATATTTCCGAGATTTAATTTTATCAGTGACGACGAACTGCTGAACATCCTCGGCAGTAGTCAACCTACTGTCATCCAGGAACATGTTGGAAAGATGTTCGATAATCTTGACAAGTTTAAATTCGTGTCGAATAACACGGATAGAATGCTAGTGACGGCTCTGATATCCTGCGAAAGGGAAGTTATGGAATTCAAGAATCCTGTGAGCACGGAGGGCAACATTGAAATCTGGATGGGCTTTGCCCTCGAGGAAATGAAAAGGTCGAATCGGTACTTGACGAAGAAAGCGGTCTACGATTATGGCAAGGTTTACATTAGCGCAAATCATTGACGCACATTCATCAGTTATTTCTACACGGAGAAAATATAAGAAAAATGATATCAAAATTATATTTCTTTTTCTAATCTTTCTAAAGCTGGACTACACTGAGAGAAAAATTATATTAAAATCAACAAATATTTCCTTGGTGGGTGCCATTAACATATTTATTTATTTAAATCTACATTCTTTTTATTTAAATCAAATATTGTTTATTTAAATCAACTAAACAATATTTGATTTAAAGAGAATGTAGATTTAAGTAAATATATTAATGGCATCCATCAAGGAAATATTTATTGATTTTAATATAATTTTTCTCTCAGTGTATACTAAAATTGTAATACAAAATTATTATAGAAATTACTATAAAAATTACTATAGAAATTTGATGACTTACTTGGTATACAATATAAAAAACATTCAAGTAATTATAATAATTTTGTAGTAAAAAATCAAATGTGTATGACGTTTTTAAATATATATAGTAATTTTTATCATAATTCTGTATGGTCCAAGATTATACAAATTTTGTTACAATTTTACTACAATATTTTCTCCGTGTACTTTGAGTTTTCTAATAAAATTTTTTTCCCTTCTACACTGAAAGAAAAAGACAACTATGATGGCAATAATAAAGTAACAGCTATACGAGTTTTATATAAAATTAACGTATATAGATCAAAAAATTATTTTTTAATTATTGCAACTAAAACTTTAGTTGCCATTACTATATGTTTCTCTGAATATATCTCTTTTGAGTGAAATTTCTTCTTTTCATTAATGTATTACACCGTGAAGCAATATTATGAAATTTCCTAATTTTTTCACGATTAATTATATGTAACGTTCACAATTTTATTTAATGAAAAAACTATCGTTGCAAATGTAGATGCAAATGCCAAGAACACAGTGGATACTCGAATTCCAAGGAATGATGGTTCTCGCTGCCAATCAAATATGGTGGACCGCGGAGGTCGAAAATGTTTTCGATAAGATATCTCAAGGGAATAATCGCGCGATGAAACAGGTAATATGTGCGAATTGTAAATATAGAATTTATTCGAACAAAATATACATATACAAAATATTCCGTCTCTATTATGTTACATTTTACAACAAATTTTTATATTTCTATTATGTGACTTTTTACAACAAATTTTTATATTTCTTCTTTATATGTAGTATTTGCAACAACTCAATCATCAATTAGATGAACTGGTGACGCTGATGGGCAGCGCTACACTTACAAACAAGGATAGGAAGAAAATAGATATGGTTCTAACAGTCGACGTACATATCCGCGATATTATCGAAGGTTTCATTAGAGACAGCATTACGGATTCCACGGAGTTTGAATGGGAAAGTCAATTAAGGTAATTTATAACTGGTACACGTTCAAATGTGTGTGCAGTCCTCTTCAATTGTTATTTATCACACAAGATATAGTAACGAGCTTTATCAGTTTTTTTTCTGTTAAGGATATTCCTATTAAATTAATAAATATTTCGCATTTGTAACTAACTACTCTGAAAAACGAAATACCTAAATAATAGTAAAATTTCTTTAATGGGTATTAATAATACATATTTTGAATTTAAATTCTCTTATTTAAATAGAATAAACGACTACTCTTTTTCATGCATGAAAAGTTAAGATTTTCTTAAGGTTTTAAGAAAATATATATTCTCTTACTTGAAAAATGTTTCATATATTAACATAAATACATATGTTATTTTAATACCCACCGAATAAATATTTACTATTTTTAGATATTTTTTCTTTCAATGTACAATAATTTTATATAAAAGATATGTGATTGTAATGTTGATTCGAATGATTTCACGCAATGCTCTTGTCGTTACTGAAATCAGCGACGAACTATCTTTTTGTATGTGCACGTACAGATTCTACTGGGTTCATCATCTGGATAATGTATGGATGAACCAATGCACAGGTGCCTTCGAATACGGCTACGAGTATATGGGCCTTAATGGCAGATTAGTAATTACACCTCTGACCGACAGAATATATCTCACCATCACTCAAGCTCTCTCGATGCACTTGGGCGGTGCACCGGCAGGTATGTGAACTCACAATCGCGACATCGCAGTTACGAATTTCTTACCGAGTATAACAGCTTCTCATTGAAATGTAGTTCTCAGTCAAGTGTAGCGTAACTAATGAATTCGGAATACTTTACATTAACGCGCTGCATAAATATAAATAGGGTAATATTTTTCATTTTCCAATCAATACTATCGAAAGAAATGCCTCTTTTGCAATAAGTATTCCGACACTTCAATATCAAGGCCCAGCTGGAACTGGAAAAACCGAGACAGTCAAAGATCTGGCTAAAATCTTGGGACTCTTATGCATCGTCACTAATTGTGGAGAAGGAATGGACTATATCGCAATCGGGAAGACCCTGGCTGGTCTTGCTCAGTGCGGGGCATGGGGTTGCTTCGACGAATTCAACCGTATCGACAGCTCTGTTCTTTCTGTCATCTCGACACAGCTGCAGACTATACGTTCAGCGCTGCAAGTTAAGGCTCAGAGATTCATGGTATGCTCGCACGAATATCAAAAGATAGAAGATAAATAACAACGAGAGCGGCACGGAACTAAATTATAATTAAAATCAAACTGTTCGCGAGAAAATGACATAATTTTGTAAGGAACATTTTGTTGAATTTCTGCTCTAAAACTATTTCTCTAATATTGCAGCAGTTACTTAAATTATGTAAATTTTATTTTCCTGTTCCTTTTGTCCATCTTTTTATTTTTCCATATCAGTACCAATAAGAATAAAATGATTCGATGTAACTTACAAGTAAACCTATCCAAAGGTTACACTCCGATTTCTTTCTAATTTGGCACAAATATAAAAGTACAAAAAATATTTAGATCATATTTTTTCATTTTGGCCCACTTTGAGTTTCACGGATAATTTATAGTTTTTTAATGTTCTCATTTCTATTAACAAATACAACAAAATGCATAAGAAATAAAATTGAATACAAGATATAGACGTTTTCGGTTTGCTGATTATGATATGAGGTCAAATGTGAAAAATTATTTGTATAAATAATAAAATGTTTAAACAAAACATGTAAAAAGTTGAACAAATTATGCATACAAATAATTTCTCGGTTTGGCCGAGATTCTAACCATTTTTGACTAATTTAGCACAGATTTGAAATATTTTGGTTGGAATCTCGGCTAAAGAAATTTAGAATGGTTCGTGTCTCAGCTATGACGATTTTGTTAAAATTTTAATTAAAATTTCCGGATTTCGATTTGGCCGAGATTTGAACCATTTTTGAATAATTTAGCACAGATTTAAAATATTTCGGTTGAAATCTCGGCTAAAGAAATTTAGAATGGTTCGTGTCTCAGCTATGACGATTTTGTTAAAATTTTAATTAAAATTTCCGGATTTCGATTTGGCCGAGATTTGAACCATTTTTGAATAATTTAGCACAGATTTAAAATATTTCGGTTGAAATCTCGGCTAAAGAAATTTAGAATGGTTCGTGTCTCAGCTATGACGATTTTGTTAAAATTTTAATTAAAATTTCCGGATTTCGATTTGGCCGAGATTTGAACCATTTTTGAATAATTTAGCACAGATTTAAAATATTTCGGTTGAAATCTCGGCTAAAGAAATTTAGAATGGTTCGTGTCTCAGCTATGACGATTTTGTTAAAATTTTAATTAAAATTTCCGGATTTCGATTTGGCCGAGATTTGAACCATTTTTGAATAATTTAGCACAGATTTAAAATATTTCGGTTGAAATCTCGGCTAAAGAAATTTAGAATAGTTCGTGTCTCAACTACGCCAATTTTGTTAAAATTATTTAACTATATCTTGTATTCAATTTTATTTTTTATGCATAAATAGTTTTTGCATTTCTACATTTGTGCCAAATTAGAAAAAAATCGGAGTGCACCTTTTGAGTAGGTTTATTTGTTAGACGAACTCCCTATCTTGGTAATTCAACGACAGAAACTGTTCTCTGAAAGTTTGAAGGGCAAGACATCATGCTGGACTCGAAGATAGGGATTTTCATCACTATGAATCCGGGGTACGCCGGTCGTACAGAACTGCCGGATTCCGTCAAGGCCCTCTTCAGACCGGTGGTGTGCATAGTGCCGGACAATGAGTTGATTTGTCAAATCAAGCTCTTCAGCGCCGGTTTTCTGACGGCGAAACTGCTCGCCAAGAAGATGACAATCCTTTACAAGCTGGCGAGCGAGCAATTGAGCAAACAAACGCACTACGACTTCGGCTTGAGGGCCCTCAAACCTGTGCTAAACATGGCTGGTCAGCTGAAGAGAACTTCCAGCGACCTGCCTGAAAACGTCGTACTAATGAGAGTACTCAGAGACATAAACCTACCTAAATTTATATTCGACGACGTACCACTCTTCTTGGGTCTGATCAGGGACCTGTTTCCTGACTTGGAAGTTCCCAGAATGCACTACCCTGACTTCAACAAGGCGGTTGAGGCGGTGTTGGGAGAACACGGATATACCATCTTACCTGAACAGGTATGTGCTAAACATATCCCTTTCTGTTCAATTTATCGCGATGTTTGACTGTTTAATAGAATGTGTTTCGTCTTTTCGTTCAATCACTGTGAAAGTGAAAGTGATTCTTCATTAGAGATTAACACGTTGATAACTCTACTTGAAAAATTGCTAAAAGAATAAAAATGCAGAATTATTTAATTATATACATTTTCCTTATGCAATTCTATCAAATCTTTTAAGTAGGATATCACGTTGATTTTCATTGATTATCTCAATGGCCAACTCGAGTTTAAATTACGAGTTTAAATTAGATATGCAGTGAATAAATGCAATTCGTGATGCATATATTCGCGCAAACAAGTTCTACACATTGGCTCTTTATATACTTCGTTATGCACAGTTGGTTACGTTTCATACGTAAATTAGTCAGACGCGACGATGTTATAGTACCAATCATGGGTGACACCATGGCAGTCAACATATTAGTAAAAATTAACAAACATGATTGATAAGTTGGTCGCCATCAGGTTGACAAAGTCGTACAGCTGTACGAAGTGATGATGACCAGACATTCGACGATGATCATCGGCCCCACCGGCGGTGGTAAAACGGTGGTCATCGAGACATTATGCAGAGCGCAGACGCGCCTCAACAAGCCCACGAAACTGTACGTTTTAAACCCGAAGGTAATTAGCTATTGATAATAATATTAGGTGTACAACTTTACTTCCGCCGTTTTTCTATAGATGGCTTTAGCGGTAAGTGGTGGTCGAAATAAATAGATCATAGACGTCATACAATAAACTTAGGCATCTGTCAACATAACCCCATAGAAACATTAGTCGATTTGTGTCTGCATCATAAAGTTATTCTCGATTGAAAATGTCAGTTTACGAGCCAAATTCTCGTCATTTGCGGGAGGTTTTAATTTTCTGCTTCAATATGAAGAAATCTGCGGCTAACGCTCATCGAATGCTCTCAAATACTTATGGTGAGGCCGCTATTAGTGAAAAAACGTGTCGTGAGTGGTTTCAACACTTCAAGAACGGTGATTTTGACGTCGAAAATCGGCATAGCGGTGGAAGAGAGAAGGTTTTCGAAGATGCAGAATTGGAGGCATTACTTGATCAAGACGCGTGTCAAAATCAAGAAGAATTGGCACGATCATTGGGAGTGACTCAACAAGCCATTTCAAAACGCCTCAAAGCCATGGGAATGATTCAGAAGCAAGGAAATTGGGTGCCGTACGAATTGAAGCCGAGAGATGTTGAACGGCGTTTGTTTGCTTGTGAACAGCTGCTTGAAAGGCAAAGACGGAAGGGATTTCTGCATCGCATTGTGACTGGGGACGAAAAATGGGTTCATTACGATAACCCCAAGCGCAGAAAATCATGGGGAGTTCCCGGCCATGCTTCCACGTCGACGGCCAAACCGAATATTCACGGCTCCAAGGTCATGCTCTGTATTTGGTGGGACCAGCTCGGCGTAGTGTATTATGAGCTGTTAAAACCGACTGAAACAATCACAGGCGATCGGTATCGAACGCAATTGATGCGTTTGAGCCGAGCATTGAAAGACAAACGGCCGCAATACAACGAGAGACACGATAAAGTGATTTTGCAGCATGACAATGCTCGACCCCATGTTGCGAAAGTGGTCAAGACATACTTGGAAATATTGAAATGGGAAGTCCTACCCCACCCGCCGTATTCTCCAGACGTTGCTCCCTCTGACTATCACTTGTTTCGATCAATGGCACACGGCCTGGCTGACCAGCACTTCCGGTCTTATGAAGAAGTAAAAAATTAGATCGATTCGTGGATCGCCTCAAAAGATGACCAGTTTTTTCGACGCGGGATTCGTATGCTGCCCGAAAGATGGGAGAAAGGCGTAGTGGCCAGCGATGGACAATGCTTTGAATCATAAATGTATAACCAGTTTTTTACAATAAAGCCTCGAATTTCGGGAAAAAAACGGCGGAAGCAAAGTTGTACACCTAATAATAATAATACTCTTTCTCAGCTTCCATTCCGATAATTTTCTGAATCTTCTCGCGTTTCTCGAACTTATCAAGGCTTGCACCGTTATCGAATTGTACGGCACGCTGGAACCCATGACACGCGACTGGATAGACGGTTTGTTGAGCTGCATTTTCCGTGAGATTAATAAACCGCTGAGTTCCGACAATGACGAGAGAAGGTACATACTCTTCGACGGCGACGTCGACGCGTTGTGGATCGAAAACATGAACTCTGTTATGGACGACAATAAATTGCTGACTCTGGCGAATCAAGAGAGGATTAAGATGCAGGATCATTGCAGTTTACTCTTTGAGGTAGATAAGCGAATAAGCCTTACTTAAAAAACCCCATAAAGATTGATAGAAATATGTATAAATTTCATCGAAATACTGTATGACTTTGTCTGAACTTACCCATTTTTATCTCATTACATAACATAACGTGTATAATAATCAGATCTGGTTTCCGGGTTTGAGCTGCGTGAATTTTCCTTTGTCTGATTCCGACTTTTCGTATACAGGGTGAATATTATATACCGGAACACCTGAATATCTCGAAAACAAAGCGTTGTATAAAAAAATGTTAAATACAAAAGTTGTAGGGTTTAAAAAGATCTATTTTATGATATTAGCAGTTTGACCTTGA
>NW_022639465.1:225379-229699 GCF_010583005.1 Odontomachus brunneus
AATAAAAAATGGGGGTATCCATTTAAAAACATCATTGTGACCTTGACCTGATCTTTATGACGCAACTCAAGGTCAAACTGCTAATATCATAAAATAGATCTTTTTAAACCCTACAACTTTTGTATTTAACATTTTTTTATACAACGCTTTGTTTTCGAGATATTCAGGTGTTCCGGTATATAATATTCACCCTGTATAATAATCTGTGGCATTTTGGTACGTGCGTGATTGATCATAATTCCTAACAGAACTCTTAATGAACTTCTCAATTAGTCAAATATGATCTATTGAATGAATCTATGACATCTATTGAACGAGAAGGTATATAACGATCTTGATTTGGATGATTCGTCGCTCGTATCGCACAGGTAGGCGACTTACAATACGCCTCACCCGCTACAGTGTCAAGAGCTGGTATGGTTTATATGGATCCGAAGAACCTGGGTTACCAGCCGTACATGGACAAGTGGATACGAGGGAAGAGCGAAGCCGATCGAGATTTCCTCAGTGGAATGTACGAGAAATACGTGCATGGCTCACTCAAGCTTATTCTCGAAGGAATGTTCGGCTCCCAAGTGGTCGAGCCACTTCGACTGATCATACCGCAAACTGGACTTAATATGGTAATCACTAGTCTCACTATCGATTAATCCACCGTTTCCACTCGCCGGTGACATTCATAAAAGGCGAGGAAAATCAAGAACTCGTACACCATTGCCAATCCTGGCTCCAGATAAATCGCTTTCTGCTAATCACTTTATTTTGTATTTTACAAGTGACATTTTTCGCACCGTTTTTCAAGGTGACTCAACTCTGCTACATATTCGACGGCTTGCTGTCGATAGAAAACGAATTGGCGGACAGCAGACTCGCAGAAATCGGACAGGGGGATGACGCACTGCTGGAGCCAAAAGTGACGAGAGAAGAACTTTGGGAGGCGATGTACATTCAAGCGTGCTATTGGTCGTTCGGTGCGTCTATTGTGGATAAGGCACGTTATAAATTCGACGAATATATGAAGAAGACATATGGACTTTTGCCAATGCAAGACACGCCCGCCAAGCCGGCAACTGCTAGTAAGTGTTTTAAAAACTCTGCCAATCCTTTTTCAAGTGAATTTCCTTTTCCAATTTCTTTTTCCAAGTCATTTCCTTCTTTCGTTCAAAATCAAAAAGATAAAATCGTATCAAAGTCCAAAAGATTCAAAACAGAATATATAAACTACGTTCTAAAAATACAAAACAAATAAATATAACGAACACATAGAAAATAATTCAAGTGCGTAAAAGTCTAATTTTCGTGCAAGTGCTTTTACGCTTCTCTGTTGAATTCGAGAAACAAAAACGCGCTTTTTTACGCTAGGATACATACCGACGTCATTTCCAACTATGTACGATTATGTGCTGGACATTAAAACGCAAGTTTGGATGGCGTGGAAGTGGTTGGTACCGGCATATATTCACGATAGGCAGAAAAGCTTCTCGGACATCTTGGTACAGACGATCGATACCTCGCGTACTACATGGTTCGTGAATATCATGAGCAAGCTGCAAAGACCGGTATTATTGGTCGGAGAAACCGGGACTTCGAAGACAGCTATCATTCATGAATTTCTAAGAAACTTGAACCCCGAAAAATATGTGAGTTAGAAAACAATATTTAAAGGAACTTCTCATAGTTATTACTAATCAACACACATTTTCATTTAATTACATTGCAAACAATCTTTGCTAGTTTCGCAATTAATATGAATATCGCTAGTTTCGCAATTAATATTAATATCGCGCTTAATACTAAGCCATCTAGTCATTTTTAGAAATTTGCATTTATATACATCACAACAAAAATCGAATATACCATAAATTTTTTGCTAATTTTTTGCTATTCTTTGCTGTGGAAAAAAATTTTAGCTACAGCCAAAAAACTTTACAAACAGGTAGACAGCTTACCAACTGTATAACGATAACTGTATAACATATAACAATTTATGTACGTGATTGATCGTAATTTCTAATAGGATCAACTCCTAATGAACTTTTCCTCGAGAACCACTTCGATGGACGTGCAAAGGAATATCGAGTCGAATGTGGAGAAAAGATCGAGAGAGATATATGGACCACCACCTGGAAAGAAACTGATAGTTTTCATCGACGACATGAACATGCCGATCGTGGATACTTATGGGACTCAGCAACCCATTGCACTTCTCAAACTGCTGTTCGAAAGGGGTGGTTTTTACGATCGCGGTTACGATCTGAACTGGAAATTTATGAAAGACGTTTGTGAGTGTCGTTCGCAGAACGTCTCGGAAATATTAAATTGAAGCAAAAGATTTGTCCTGCTTGTCAAGACAAATAGAAAACGAAATTATCCAATTTCAAAGGATTCATGACTTTTACGAATGAAATGAATATTGACACGATTATTTTTTTTTTTTTTAGACATTTAACGAAGACTTCTTAGTTTCCTTTTATTATCAAATCTCCCTGTGAAAATTTAAAAGAAAAATGACAAACCTTTGCACCGACCTAAATTATGCTTCTTTTAGTAATTTGAAGCACTGATCTTTCGGAAAATAATTTTACCAAGTGACGTTTCTTTATCGTCTTTTAAGCATGTATTACGCGTATAGTCTCTGCAACACTTACCGAAAATTAGAAATACACTAATATTTATCTTTTCGTATAAACAGATAATATTATTGCATGCTTTGTGCAGCACCAAAGCTGTTCACAGTGAAAAAATTAGGTATTTATTTTTTTTTATACAGATTACATAGCAGCCATGGGAGAACCCGGTGGTGGTAGGAACGAAGTCGATCCGCGTTTCATCTCGATGTTTTCAGTTTACAACGTAACGTTCCCGTCCAACGAGACTCTCAATTACATTTACACGAGCATTTTGACGGGCCATTTGCAAACATTCCCAGTGGAAGTTCAAACTATCGCGAAAGGACTTGTCCAATTGATGCTGGAACTTTACGAGGTAATTTCGCGACACGTTGCATGTGTACGCAATGTCATCCGTCTAAAAGTGCAACGAAGGACCTGTCACAACCAAATCGCGCTTTTCAGACAGTCAGAAAGGAGTTAATGCCGACGCCATCCAAGTTTCACTATATCTTCAACATGCGGGATCTCTCGAGGATCATGGCTGGACTCCTTCAGAGCCATCCGGATTTCTTTCCGGGCGTAAAGCAATTTGTTAGACTCTGGAGAAACGAGGTCACTAGGGTCATATGCGATCGTCTCATTAGCGCACACGTAAGAAGCTTTCTCCTTTATGTTGATTTAAATTTTATTCCGAGCACTCGTGCTGTGTGTTCCAGGATGAGAATTTGGTCGTTGAACAGCTGAGGGAAAAGATAAGCGATTATTGGGAGGAAGATTCCGAAGTAATTCAATACAGCTTAAGAGACCCAATGCTCTACGGTGACTTCAGGAACGAGGATGAACCTAGATTTTATGAAGATCTCTTGGATTATGAGGCGGTTTACAGTTTGTTCCTTGAGGTTCGTTCTTCCCGAAGCATTTCATTAATCGCTAATGTTTAATATATGTTTAATATGTATTTTAATCATCTTGGAGGAGCTGCGAGGTCTCAATTTTGACATATTTATATGCGTGTCCTCCGGGTTCCGGCGTCCTTCTTTTTGTATTTTTTACTTTTTGCGAACTGTTGACCAATGATTATGACCAATGATTTTCTCTTTGTGACTAAATTAATCCATCACTGAGGAGGGTCTGCGAAATAGAAACGCGTTTGATTTTTTATTGTATTCTTTTTTAATAAATTTATAAATTTCCTTCCATAACCTACAGAAAACACCCACCAATAATTTTATTAGTTTTATTATACTAACACTTGTGTTGAAACTCTCATAGGCCCTATTTTAACTTCTTGATCTGTTTCAAAAGAGTTCTTTTGGTTCTTCCTAATATTTTAATCATACCAGGTCTGTAAATATGAAACCGGAATTTGCCCATAGATGGCCCTAGCTGTCAATGTAGTTACCGTCAAGCCGCGTCATTGGCGCCATTTCCTTGTTGACATCTCTGACAAAGATTTTCAACTCACAACAATACAAGTTTCATACAACAGCATAGTTTGTAATAGCGTTGAACATGTCGAATTTTGTATCTGACAACTACAATTTGCGGACAGCATTGATTTTCTGTTACTATTTGAAGAAAACTGCTGCAGAATCGCATCGAATGCTTGTCGAAGCTTACGGTGAGCATGCTCTTGGTAAATCACACTTTGAGTGGTTTAAAAAATTCAAAAGTGGCGATTTTGACATGAGAAACGAAGAACGTGGAA
>NW_022639465.1:229709-270312 GCF_010583005.1 Odontomachus brunneus
AATAAGTAATTATCAATGATTCTTAGTATGATATTTCTATAAGGGCACCTCTTACGAAAATGTACGAAAATGGCTCGATGACTGGTTTGCCTCAAAAGAGAAACAGTTTTTTTGGCGCGGCATCCACAAATTGTCAGACAGATGGGAAAAATGTATAGCTAGCGATGGGCAATATTTCGAATTAAATATTTTTATCATTTTCATACAATAAACGTGTATTTTCTATACAAAAATTCATATTTACATACTTGGTAGACTTATCGAATAAAAATTCCACGAAAATCCCTTCATTCGCATTGTACACAGATTTTCGAAGAGTACAACGAGAGAAATATGACTAAGCTGCACATGGTGCTGTTCAACGACGCGCTCGAGCACCTGACCAGGGTGCATCGAGCGCTTCGGATGCACCGAGGCAACGTGCTGGTCGTCGGTACAGGTGGCAGCGGGAAGAAATCAGTAATAAAGTTAGCATCCTTCGCCGCCGGCTACCAGCTCTTCCAGATCATACCGACCCACGGATACAACGAGGCGTCCTTCCGCGAAGACATGAAGAATCTGTACAACATGGTTGGCGTGGAGAACAAGAGGGTCGTGTTTATGTTTACGTCCGCCCACATCATACATGAGAGCTTTTTGGAATTGGTGAACAACATGCTGATGGCGGGCTTCGTGCCGGCTCTTTTCAATGACGATGAAAAAGAGGCGATCATCGTTTCTTGCAGAGATGCAGCGGTCAATGCGGGCTTCGACATGGGAAAGTGTGTTAACATTTACTTCTCGTTCTTTTTTTGCAAAAGCTTTTGTTTATTTTGCTTTGATAGGAACTCGCTGCACACATACATTTCTCGCTGACTATATAAATGTATTCGCGAATCACGCTGTATTTTTAAGTACTGCGACTTTTTAAATGACTTTTGAATCCTAGTTCCAGACAGCACAAACTTCTAAAACACTTCTTTTTTTATTCAGATGTCTTTTACACGATTTTAAGACGTCTTTTAGGATTTATTTTGACCTAAAATTGCGTATCTGTTATTGTGTGCTTCTAGAAAAGGCGTCTGGTCGTACTTTCTCAAAACGTGCACGGCGAATTTGCGGATAGCTGTGGCGATGAATCCGTCAGGGGACATTCTACGGACACGATGTCGCAATTATCCCGGCTTGATTAACAATACCACCATAGACTGGATGTTCCCGTGGCCACGGCAAGCTCTGGTGGCTGTGGCGAATGTCATTTTTCGAGACGTAAGCAAACGATAGGCAGAGAGGACGTTCGAATAAGAAGTGAGAAATGTTTCTTTCCAGAACCCGATTGTGCCGCAGAAATACAAGGAGGCAGTTGTGAATCACATGGTGTACGTGCACACGTCTGTATGTCAGTACACGGAAGACTTCGTCATGAAATTGAGGAGGCGAAATTACGTCACGCCGAGGCACTTCCTCGACTTCATCAACACTTATCTGAGTTTGTTGATAGAGAAGAAAGAGTCCATAAGCTCACGCTGCGCGCGCCTTTCCGGAGGTGATTGCCAAATGTCCTGATAAACTTTTTCATTTGTTGTTTCATATACTTTTCTATTAATAATTTAATAAGTAAATTCGGTTAATGAATTTAATGAATAGATTCACATTTTATCTTACAGAATTATTTTCTTCAGATTATACTTTAACATATACTATAACGTATAACGTATATTTCAAAATACTATTGTGTCCAAAAAGTAAGACCAATTTAAAAATTTTTTTTTAAATCTTTATTTATTATTCCAAATCTATTTCGTCGCCTTCAAAGTAATCCCCCTCAGACACAATATACTTATGCCAACGTTTTTTCTAACCCTACGGTTGGAAACCGTATTACGTGATGCATATAAACCCACACTGCAGTGATAGATATAAACCCACCATCTCACACTGCATTGGTTCTTCGAGATCATTTCGCTAAAAATTCGACCCATATCGTTCCACAACCACCATATTCACCTGATCTAGCACCGTGTGACTTCTGGCTATTCCCTAAACTCAAAAGACCGCTCCGGGGACACCGTTTTGACTCGATACGTTTTGAAGAGATACAAGTTGAATCGAAGAAAGCTTTGAAGGCCATTCCGGAAATCGATTTTAACAACTGTTTCGAGGGTTGGAAAAAACGTTGGCATAAGTGTATTGTGTCTGAGGGGGATTACTTTGAAGGCGACGAAATAGATTTAAAATAATAAATAAAGATTTAAAAAAAAAATTTTATATTGGTCTTACTTTTTGGGCACAGTAGTATACGTTTGAGCATAATTTGTGAAAAAAAAGAATGAGTTCTGTAAAATAAAAATAAAAAGATAAATAATAAAGAAAGAAACTTTTTGGAATATTACTGAGTTCGTTAACGTTAATTCATTTATGGAATTCGTTAATTGAATTTAGTCGTATTATTGATGGAAAAATATCTCCCTGAAATCTACAATTTCTGAACAAACGAGATCGATTTTATACTTCTGCACCGATTGAATAGCCGATAAATATTCTTATTTATAGCCGATAAATATTCTTAGGATTACAGAAGATCGCGGAGGCTTCGGTAACCCTGACAGAACTAAACGAGACTCTGGCTGTACAGAAGATCAAGATAGCCGATCAGACGAAGAATTGCGAGCAGCTGCTCGCATCCATCGGCGAGAGCACGGACGTCGCGATGCAGAAAAAAGAGCTGAGCGAGCAGAAGAGGGAGGAGATCGAGGACCAGAAGAAAATAATCTCCAAGGAAGAAACAGAAGCCAAGCAGGTGCTGGCGGAAGCTCAACCGGCTCTCGACGCGGCCAAACTTGCGTTGGGCGAATTCGAGAAAGCAGATATCACCGAGATAAGGTTCGCTACATCGAATCAAATGTTGTCTTATTCTATCACAGATTTTATCCTCGCACACAAAACGTTTCTTGCTCATTTATTACGCATATTATTCATCGAAACATTCAGTATCAGGCTACACATTCGTTAAATGATCGACACGACGGTAATTCAGATCCTTCGCCACTCCGCCTGAGCCGGTGCAGATCGTTTCGGAATGCGTCGCGATACTTCGAGGCGTCAAAGACGTGTCCTGGAAAGGAGCGAAGGGAATGATGAGTGATCCAGGATTTCTGAGGAGTTTGCAAGAGATGAATTGCGACGAGATCACTCTGAAGCAGCAGCAAGCGATACGATCCCACCTGAGGAAGAGCGACAAGCTGGATCAGATGCAGGCCATCAGCAAAGCAGGATACGGCTTGTACAAATTTGTGCTCGCCGTTCTCGATTATTGTGCCGTTTACAGAGAGGTATTTATAAAAATTTAAGTAAGTTAATAGCTTCCTTCTTCCTTCTTTTTATATCTGTTACTTCTTCTCCACTTCTTATAATTGAAGAAAATGTGTCCTCCATTTATTCTTCCCCCTAATATCTCTCAGTTTTCAATACTCCTAAATATTTAAAGAAGATCAACCCCTCCCGGGACAAAATTACAGATTTAACATAGTTAGTATATTTAATATCTCCTATTCCCACCTATGTTACTAATTCACCCTTGATGTGCTGCTTCAGGTAAAACCAAAGATAGAAAGAGTCCAAGAACTCGAAGAGGAATCCAAGAAAGCAAAGCGTGCCCTGGAGAAAGAGCAACGTGAGTTGAATCGATTAGAAAAGATGATCAACGAGCTGAACGCGAAGTATGAGGTCGCGATGACCGAACGACAGAAGCTTCAGGACGAAACGGATCTACTGCAACGACGTCTGTTAGCCGCCGACAAGCTAATCTCCGGCTTATCCTCCGAAAACAAACGCTGGCAAAGGGACCTGGAGGTTCTGCAGAAGGACTTGGAAAAGGTCACGGGAAATTGTTTGTTCAGCGCAAGCTTCCTCGCTTACAGCGGTCCGTTCTCCTACGAATTTCGGAATGAAATGTACAGCGACTGGGAGAACAGCATTTTGGAAAAGGAGCTACCTCTATCGAAGCCCTATAAGCTCGAGGAACAGTTGAGCAACGACGTCGAGATCAGCACGTAAGTAATACCGCCATATTAAGCCGTGGAACAAATTTGTCCATAGATAATAAATACAAGAATATAATTTCTGGCTATATGGACTATCATTTATTTATTAATTTTATTTTTTATTATTTATTAATATTAATTATATTATTTTGTATTATTTCTTCTCTAGAACAATACAGATGCTATTTGGCTAGTAATATTATAAATTCCTTGATTTCTATTACATTAATTTTATGGCTGTTTATTAATTGTTCAAGTTAAAGGAAAGTGTCCGGACATTTTTACAAATGTGCTGAATCGATCACAACTGTCATTTAATGCGTATGTTCTTCGATTTCTACGTATACCGTAATGTAAATTGGCATGCAATTTCTCACGTCTGACGTCATCAAACAAAGACAGCCATAGCAAGGACCTAGGAACTTAAACTTTTTTAAATATAACTGCAACTAATCATTTCAGAAAAAGAATAATCCAACAGCTTTTTTATCTTTAAATGATTATTTTTGTTTGAACATCAGTAGTTTTTAACATCTAATAACTATGTTGCTTAAAGATGGAACTCGGAGAGTCTACCGTCGGATGAGCTCTCTATTCAAAATGGCATATTGACCATAAAAGCGTCCAGATTTCCACTTTGTATTGATCCTCAGCAACAAGCGCTGAATTGGATCAAGAAGAAAGAACAGAAGAAGAACCTAAAGATTCTTTCTTTCACGGACACGGACTTCTTGAAGCAAGTAGAATTAGCGATCAAGTACGGCTTACCGGTGCTCTTTCAAGATGTCGAAGAAGTCGATCCTATTCTGGATAACGTTTTATCAAAAAATATTCAGAGTAAGTCGCGAATTACGAAAGTATATAAGACGATATCATAATTTTCCAAAAGTAAACATTTATAGAATTCGAATAAGTCTCAATTTAATGAATTAAACATTCCTACAGCTGTTGCAGGACGAATGTTTGTCATTCTCGGTGACAAAGAAGTGGATTATGATCCAAGATTTCGTATATATCTAATGACAAAAGCATCTAATCCATTACTTGATGCTGCTGTATATGCCAACGCGATTGTCATCAATTACATGGTTACTACGGCAGTAAGTAAATTTTATTGTATAATTACACCATTATTGTTAATGGTGTAACCATTAACATAATTGTTGCGTAATTTATTATTACACTAAAGATAAATGTTAAATTATTTATTAATGTGTAATTAGCGCGCACAATTATTATTATACAATTACATTTATTTAATTTTTTATTAATATTCATTGTTATTATTTATTACATATTTTCATAATTTATTAAATTAATCAAATATATAAAAATAACTAATTGTTAAATTATTAATTATATATATTAATATAATATATTATATATTAATATAATATATTATATTAATATATATAATTAATAATTTAACAATTAGTTATTTTTATATATTTGATTAATTTAATAATATAATAATATAATTTAATAATATAATATATTATATTAATATAATATATTATATATTAATTATAATTATAAAAAAATATTTTTTGCCATAAAATTTTATATTATCATAAAATACATATACTAAAAAGCTCTCACTGTTTTCTCTCTCTCTCGCTCTTTCTCACTGTTTTCTCTCTCTCTCTCTCTCTCTCTCTCTCGCTCTTTCTCTATTAATTCGCCTATAAATAAAAATTTTATCTTCTTAGGGCCTGGAGAATCAACTTTTATCGGTGGTGGTAAGATCCGAGCGGCCGGATATCGAAGAGCAACGAGAAACGCTGATTTTAGAGATCAGCGAAAACAAGAGCCTGCTTCAGAACTTAGAAGACACTCTCCTGCACGAGATCGCGATGGATCAAGGCAATATGTTGGACAATATCGATTTGATCGAAACTCTGGAGCGCATTAAATCCAGCGCCAGCGAAGTGATGAGCAAGCTTTACCTCACGGAAGTCACCGCGTCTGATATAAATAAACTTCGCGAAGGCTATCGTCCGGTGGCAGAACGAGGCGCTGTCATGTTCTCCGTGTTGGCAGACATGGCCATTGTGAATTCTATGTACCAGTATTCCTTGATCAGCTACGTCGAGGTGTTCGTCCACTCGCTGAAGAGATCGCTCCCGGACCCGGTGCTGACTAAACGACTGAATAACATCATTCCAATGTTGACGAAGAATGTATACGATTACGGCTGCACCGGTATCTTCGAGCGGCACAAGTTGCTTTTCTCCTTGCAAATTTGCGTGAAAATAGAGCAGAGCCTAGGCAACGTGAGGCAAGAGCAGCTGGACTTCTTTATCAAGGGTAGCATGGCCCTGGAGAAGTCGATCAAATTGAATCCCACCAGGTGGCTGTCGCAGATGGGCTGGGAAGATATCCTCAAACTAGCGAGTGACTTTCCCGACAAGTTCGAACAGCTACCGGAAGAATTGCGGGATTGCGCGGAAGACTGGAAGGAGGTATAAAGTATTTAAGATATATGTTCGAATAAATGAAAAGAAAAAGGCAAGTGAACCATCGCTGTGTTAGTGAGGTGATAAATTACAACTTCAATATCACATTAATATGTAATTTATGATTGAACGTTTCGATCTCTTATCATTGAATTCTCTTCAATGATCAATCGTTGAATAGGCTTGCTTATCTTTTAAAGTTTCCTTTATTTATTCGAGATATGAATATGAAAACTTATAACGCTTTAACTCATATTCTGAACTCTCTTTAATCGTTGAAACCATCTCTAAAAGTGGCTTATAACTAATCAGAAGGTTTATGTGCGACTTTTAAAGGCGCTCTTAAAAGAGAGTTTAGAATATGGGCGTTTAGTGTCGAATTTTCTGCCTGCGTCAAATTTTATGTGAAACTAGCTTAAACTACCCGGCATTACTTGAGTTTCTTATACCTAGAATCATCTAAGCTTAAATTACCACAAAGTGTCAAGGGGATGAAATCAAGAGGAGAAAGTAGGATGTGTGTGTATTCAGATGTCATGTAGCCAATATTTTATGCAGGATCGTAAAGAGAGCAACTATACAAAATTTAGTCCAGATCGGTCTAAAAGTTTAAGACTTAAAAGACAAACGTTCCATTTTATCTATATATATATTTTTCGAGTTAAATCTTGCAAAAAATGCAAAGATTGCTCGTTTCAGTGGTTCGATTCAGACGCGCCGGAATTGGAGGAATTTCCATGCGACTACAACGAACGATTGACGTCTTTCGAGAAGCTGATGCTGCTCCGTTGCTTCCGTGTAGATCGCGTTTATTGCGGTATTATCAAGTACATCATCGAGATTATGGGCGAGCAGTACATCACCCCGCCTCAAGTGAACCTCGACATGATTTTTGAGGAGAGTACCTCCGCAATGCCCGTGATTTTTATTCTGAGTCCAGGCTCGGATCCCACTTCCGAACTGATGAAGTTAGCCGATCGGTATGGCTACGGCGAAGGAAGGTTTAAGTATCTCTCGCTCGGCCAAAATCAAGAAAAGGTAAGACTCTTATAACAGATGTAGAGAGAGATTCGCTATATCTTCTCTTCATAATAGATCGCGATGGACTTATTGGAGTTAGCAATAGCAAGAGGTCAATGGCTGATGTTTCAAAATTGCCACTTGCTGCTGTCCTTTATGAGGAAACTCGAGAAGACTTTGAGTAATATGGAACAAGCTCATCCTGATTTCCGTCTGTGGCTCACCACGGAACCGACTCCCAACTTTCCAATCGGCATACTCCAACAATCGTTGAAAGGTACGGAAGAATTTCGTTTAATGTAGCTTGCATTCGCGAATACGACTCGAATATCACTTTGCAGTGGTAACGGAACCACCGAGTGGGCTGAAGTTAAATCTGCAAAACACGTACTTCAACATGCGGCCGCAGCTCTTAGAAAGCTGCTCTCACCCTCTTTACAAGCATTTGATTTACGTTTTGGTGTTTTACCATGCGGTTATCCAGGTGAGTGAGCGCTTGAGATAACCATGCTGATTAATTCTCCTCCTTGGAGAAGCGTCCTCGAAATGTACAAATTTAATATTGCAGGAAAGGAGAAAGTATGACAAGATTGGATGGAACATAAAGTACGATTTCAACGAGTCGGACTTCAACGTGTGCACCAACATTTTAGATATTTACTTAACAAAGGCACTCGCGATCAAAAATACTAAGTTACCATGGAACAGCCTGAAATACTTAATTGGAGAAGTATGTTCTAGCTTTATAATTTGAAATATCTTAAATACATGAAGAGAGAGAGAGAGAGAAAGAAAAAGTTTCCTTTTTCCAAATATTCAAAGTTCCAAAAGATCAAACTTAATTTATTCTCGACGAATTCGTTCGTTATTGTTCTCAATGTTCTTTACCTACGTTTGAAATGTAAATCGTTCTTTTCTCGACAACAACAGGTGATGTACGGTGGAAGAGTGATAGATAGCTACGATCGTCGCGTCTCCCGCACCTACATGGACGAGTACTTCGGTGATTTTCTGTTCGACGAGTTTCAGCCGTTCCACTTTTACAAGAACGACATCGTCGACTATGTAGTACCGCCAGAAGGAAGTCGCGACGATTATTTGCAGTTTATCGACGAGCTTCCGTTGGTCAATACTCCGGAAGTATTCGGGCTACATCCGAACGCCGAAATAGGATACTTCACGCAAGCGGTTAGGGAAATGTGGAGGCATCTTGTTGAACTTCAACCGCAAACAGGTGCGAACGTGTTGATGTGTGTTTTCTTCATCTTATCAAGCTATTTCCCTAATATCGATTATTATCAAGATTAGGTAAGTTAAACTTGTTTTGAAAACTCACAATTAATGATCCTCAAATCAATTTAGTTTACACTAAGTTACGTAAACAGAGTTCACAGAATAAGGGCTTAAACCAACTGCGTGTCTCTGTAATCCTCTTCGTAATCCTAGCAATAGCACAAATCTCCTAATTTAAATTTCTTAAGCGAGTTATTTAGAGATCACTAAATTGAAGGTATTCCAGCTCGATAACTGAGAATTGAAGAGACTCTAAGTAACTCAAAATCTAGGGACTTAGCGAATCCGATCACGAATCTCGAATCAAGATTCTCGAATAACGGTGATCTTGATCGATGCGGATCCTGGTGAACGGTGATCTGGATCAACGATGCCCGATACAGCAATTGCGCGCGTTTTGGTTTCGTTG
Organism: Odontomachus brunneus; assembly: GCF_010583005.1. NCBI lineage: Eukaryota > Metazoa > Arthropoda > Insecta > Hymenoptera > Formicidae > Odontomachus > Odontomachus brunneus. The sequence continues at coordinate 238,910 of NW_022639465.1, forward strand.
TTAGAAATTGAATCAATAGCAAAAAATTACAAACTTTGATAGCTTATAATGTTTCATATACGAAAAATTAAATAACTTCAATTATATATTCAAAGTTATCATAATTTGCTTTCCTTTACTTTATGACGAATGGTTGTAGCTAACTCAGATGAAAAAAAACAAATCATATCTAGTTTACTACGTTCTACGATCAATCATGACATTCATGACATTTTGTAAATCTCATATCCGATCAAATTTCCAGCAGTGAGCGTTACCGGCATCAGCAAGGACGAATACATCGATAACGTAGCGAAGGAGATCCTGACTAAGATACCTACGCCGTACGATATCAACAAAGTTAAGAAGAACTTCACCGTGACAGTGACGCCGACCGCGATCGTGCTCTTCCAAGAATTGGAGAGGTTCAATAAATTAATAGAAACGATAACGAGGACGCTGAATCAGCTGATAAAGGTCCGACAAACCTTCGACGTTTCATATAAATAACAAGTTATACTTTTGAACATAACAAAGCAGCATCAATCAGGATGCACATGAGGTGTATCCAGAATAAAGACGTATTTCGTCTTAATTGCAGGCTATTGCCGGCGAAATCGGAATGGACGAGGCATTGGAGAATATTTCAGTGGCACTTTATAACGGCATCCTGCCCAAGGAATGGGCCAAATTGGCGCCAGACACGCGAAAGAATCTCGCCGGCTGGATGGACCACTTTCAAAAGAGGATAGTCCAATACACTAACTGGGTATGATTGGGTGAAACTTTAAATTATCATAATGATCTGCTTTGTGATTTCACATCTGCGCCAACTTGGATATCTGTCTATTATATAATATATATTATATAATATAATATATATTATATAATATAAAATTATATTAAATATATATTATATAATATATATTATATATTATATAATATAAATTATATTATATAAATATATATTATATAATATATATTATATAAAGAAAATAATATATAAATAATATATATAAAATAATATATATAAAATATATAAATATATATAAAATAATATATATAAAATATAGAAAATAATATATATAATATATAAATATATAAATATAATATAGTATATATGATATAATATATATTATATAAAGAAAACATACACTAAAAAAAAAAAACATTTACACTATATCCATCCTCCCTCTCTTTTCTACCGTTTTTCTGCTACTACATTTTATATTTTAATTATTAGTGATAGTATATATAATTCTTTATATAGATTACTTCGATAGATCAATAATATTATTCTTCTTCGTGACTCTTTTCTTCTTCATGTTAGTCCGGCGCGAACGAACCCATTGTACTTTGGTTGTCCGGATTGCACGTGCCGGAAACTTACCTGGCAGCTTTGGTGCAAATGACTTGTCGCAAAAACAACTGGCCCCTCGATCGCTCCGTCATTTACACGGTGGTGTCGAAGTTCACTAAGCCTGACGATATAGAAGAAAGGCCCGATGAGGTGAGTACCGACACTCTGTCTCTACTAGTCGCTTGGCAGTGTCTTGTTTTACTTATTAAACATTGATGTTACGTTATTCTGCGACCTACACAGGGCTGTTACGTGCACGGATTGTATCTGGAAGGTGCTAGATGGGATATGGAGGAACATTGCTTGAGGAGACCTCATCCAAAGGTCCTTGTAGAAGAACTACCGATATTGACTATCATACCTACCGAAGTTCATCGATTAAAATTACAGGTATGATTCAGTTAACGTTAATTAACTATTATGAACACTTTGTTTCTCACGACCCACTTTGGATGAAAAGAATCAATTGATAATTATTCAGGCAACATAAAACGTTCCTATGTCCAGGATGTCCTGAAGATGATGCTCTGCACATCCAGGATAATCTTAGGTCGTTCTATGTTATCTACATATGCTTTTCGTGTACATCATAATTTTTGTTGTTGCGGATTTTTTTTCAAGTGTACACGCAATTATATTTATCTTGCAGAATACATTCAAAACTCCAGTATACACTACATCTGATCGGCGAAATGCTCTCGGTGTCGGCTTAGTGTTCGAAGCGGATTTGGCGACTCCAGAACACATTTCGCACTGGATCCTGCAAGGCGTTTGTCTAATATTAAATACAGACTAAGATACTTTTCAAGATCGACAATTGAACCACTGCATTCTAGTATATCTTGCGTTAGTGTCATTAGTTAATACTATCAGTTACAGGACTTTTATAATAGATATAAATTAAATTGTTCTTCCATATTATTATTTAAGTACGTTATGTTCACTAGTCATTTTGTGAATCGCGCAAAAGTGAGATAAAGGATTTACACTCACAATCTTTCCATATCTTTTAATATCAAAATAATAAAAATTAATAACTCACAATATAATTTTTAATGAATTTTATTATATCCGATATATTTAATATAAACGATATATTTTTTATATATATTTTTTATATATATATTTTTTATATATATTTGCAGTAATATTAGTAGTATATCTTATGTATTGCACAGTGCATGATATCTAATTTGTGGTAGACACAGGTTGTAGAAAGAACTATCGACAAAGTCATTCAAGTTTTGCCACCACACCCAGTAATCGTTCCTCAGATGTTCTGCATTTCTTGCCTTGCCAACAAAATGTGGATCTACAATTAGCAAATATATGCCTTTATTCCCAGTGTGCAATCCCACTATACATTTGCTGGAACAGTCTTTATCTCCACCCATCATAATAGGACTGCCAAATTGCTCAAAATGTCTTTTAATGTTATCTACTTGATCTATCAGCTGTTTTCCGCTTGAGACGTGAATTATTTTGCTAAGAACATCGTATAGTTGATTTAACACAATGGACACCTATAAAGAGTACTTGAAATTATGTTATCCAAAGCCGATATGGGTCCAAGGAAATTGAGCTTACTTCAAAACTTCCTATCCAATCTCTCGATCCAACAAATGCTTTGTCTTTGTCTTCTACTGCAACAAGTGTCTTTTGTATTGTATTAATACTTGGAACAGTCTCATCTAAGTTCTGATTACTTATGATCCAGGAACAGATAGTTTGCAGTGTTCTATAACCACATCCCCAACCCTGAATAATTATAATCCATACTAAATTAAAATATTTATTTTTGCAATAGAATCTTAGGGTGAAGTAGAATCTCAATCATTATCACTTAACTATTGCAAACTGTAATTACACACCCTGTCGTCGAAACCATCACAACCATAATGCCAATACTCATACTGGCCTTGTATTAAAACTGTTTCACCTTTATTTGGTGGAACTAAATCCTCATGGACATTTTTCAATAAATTAATCGAATAATTGAGTGTCATTCTTTACTTATGTTATTGATGAAACCTAGATAATAATAAGCATCTATTTATTTATATATAGACTATATTTTTCTTTTATTTTATTGTAATTCAAAATTTCTTTACACAGATGTTTGAACATTTGATTGTCAAGAGTTAAGGTGACCAGATTTCCCAACCCTGAATTTGAGACACTTTATAAATATGTGAGGCGGAGGCGGGGAGAAGGGGATAAAAAGATCCGAAAATTATTTAACAATCATTGAAAATGATGACAAATCCCGAATAGCATTCGAAAAAATTCGGAATAAAGTGAAAAATTGGGACGTCTAGTAACTTTAACTGTATGTATCGAAAAAAAAGAGATTACTCTGTAATAATGTACTTATGATATGTCCTGACGACCGCACATCATTGTTTTCGGCACTCTAATACTTATTTCCGCAGGAGACTCATAGAACACAAGCGAAAGACGTACGAAATACTGAACGTTATGTTATCGCAATTGCTCGTAAACAGGATTCCAAACTCTTATGGGCTAAAAGTGGTCAGTGTTTGTGGCGCCCTCGCTCTATAACAGGCAGCAAAGTGGAACTAATATCTGTTCTTTTTAGCTGCTGAACTGATGCAGCTAAGAGGAACAGATTAACAATCTGTTATAGCCATTATATTGTATGATGTGATAAGACGTATATAATGTGAAAAACAATAAAGTTGCGTGAAAAGGGAAATCATGGTAAGAGCGTATTGTGTGTCAAACTGTTCTTCGGGAGGAAATATGCCAAGTCACACATTTCCGAATTTAGAACGCCGCAACAAATAATTCCATAATTTGCATATGAAACCTCCATGCGAAGAAAGCGAAGTAAAAAAATTGAGAGTGCGATAAGCACTTTTTTGAGAATAATTAAACAACTTTGAAATGTCATTTTACATATTCATTTGAGTATATTGAAAGGTAATCTCTCTCTCGTAACAGTAAAAAAAAAAGAAACAAAATATGTACAATAGAACAATTATGTAAAATTATTCTAAGCAGCCAAGTCACTTAGCTTTTTTGATTTTTCATCCGGTATGTTGATTGAATTAATAATTAATTTTGTTAATATATGCAAGTATTTCTAAGATGGCTGTGTGATATGGAACATGTTTATATTCAAAAGATATTAATTTATATTATGTTACAATAAGGACAAAAACAAATAAATAGAATAACATGAATGTCTCTTAACGTTCATAAGAGAAAATTATAGAGACAAACTAAAGAAACATATAGGTATTGGTTTCACTAAGTTTGCACAACAAACTTATTATATGCAAGATATTACAACATTTTCTTTTATATATATCGTGTATATTTTTCTTGAACAGGTTTCCATTACAGTTACAGCAGTGAGAACTTGAGCTAGAGTCACTACTACTCCTCCGGCCAGGGCTTGCCGATGCCTTGCGACGCGCCCATCCTGGATGGATCCTGGCTGGGATAGTGTATGGGAGTTGTTCCTGGAGGGAAGATCGGCGTAGCAGCGGCAGCGGCTGCGGCCGCCATTTGCGGCGGAAACATGAACTGCGGAGCGACGGGTGGCGGTGGGATCATCATCGGCGGCGGCATCATGCCGGTGGTGGTCTGCAGGTTGAAAAAATTGTTGGCTACGCCCTCGGGCGGCGGTGGTAGCGCTCCTGGTAAGCCTGGCACGGGTTCCAAGATCTCCCTCGTTGCTTCCGTGGCGGACACGGTCTGTCTGCCTTGGGAACGACCCCATTTGATAGTGAGCCGTCTGCCACCCAGTATCAACTTGTTGAACGTCCTCTCGGCCGCTGCCTCGGCCGCAATTCTTTGCGTGTATTGGATAAAGGCACATTGTTGGCGCGGTACCATCGTCACCGAACGGATCTCGCCGTACTGGTAGAAGTGGTCGCGTAGTTGCTTCTCCGTCAGCACGTCCCCCAGGTTGCCGATGTACAGAGTCGTGATAGATTTGTCCTCAGGCGGATCGAGCTTGGGCATGGCCGCAGCTCGCCGCATCAGCTTGTCCGCCACCGGGTCGTTCACGCCATAGTAACGATCCTTTATGTTCTGATCGGCTAACGGATCGTCGGGATCTGTCGGTTTCTCGTGACGATAAGGACACTCCTCACCTCTCTTGCATTCACCTTTCACCCAGAAGGAGCATATGTGTGGCCTGTTCCTCTTGTAGTACGGACTAGTTCTAGCCAGTTTCATCAGCAGGTCGCTAGCCGCGGCGGATTTGCCAACAGCGCCGGCTGGCGTGGTGGGATCAATTTTCCCGATCTCATTGTCTATATTTTGCACATAGTATTCTTTGTTCACGTCGGATCGTGGCAGGTCGTCTTTAATTTTCAGCGCGGCGTCGCGCACCTGAATAGGAAGGCCGTACTCCAAATCTAGCAAGCAAGTTTGACAGACGTTCTTCAGTCGACTGCAAGTCTGGCAGACTTCGGTCTTCTTAAATCGCATTCTTGCTCCTGGACACCATCTAAACACAGTGAATGGTCGCATACATATCTTGCACTCCTTGCCATATCGCTCCTTTGTCTGTGAATGAAACATTTACATAACTATTAGTTATTATTTCAAAGAAGACTCATAGTGACGGTAATCTTTCACAATGTATAAAAATAATATTATTATGTAAATGCTTGTCTACTTGTATAACAAAACATACTTAAGTCAAAATAATTAAGGTTTTTATTTCAGGTAATTTTCCATAATATAAGAACAACATACTATATATTATATAAATATTTGCTTGCTTGTATAAAGATACGTACTTGAATCAAAATAATTAAAATTTTTATTTAGAATAAGATATTGTCCTTTTATCTTTATTGAGAGAGGAACTTCATAATTACTGTTAATCAGGATTGGACGTTTAGGTGTAAATTGTAATACTCTATGTGTAGACAATATAAACTATATATGAAAAATATATATGTAAAATAGAAAAATTGCATGAAATTTTCACTTATATGACAGGTTAATAGATTTAATTCTATGGCCCAATCTACAATAGATGGAGTAAGGAATAGAAGTAGGAGTAAGAAATAAACAGTAAGCAAATTGACCAATTCCATTCTCACGTTTCAAAAATAATTGTGATTGGTCTGTTTACTTACTGCTTATTTCTTTCTCCTACTCCTACTTACTCCATCTATTGTAGATCGGGTCTATATGTAGCCAGAGTATTCTAAAACAGAGTTGTTTACGTGTAAATTATGATAAGGCCTTTTAATGCATTGTCCTACATGGCAGTAGTAAGAAATAAGCAGGAAGTAAATGAACCAATCACAGTCGATTATTCTTGCATCGTGAGAATGGAATTGGTCAGTTTGCTTACTACTTATTTCTTACTACTACTCTACTGTCATTGTAGTGCATAACATATTACTCTTGACATAACCTCTTTGGCATGACGACATTTAAGGCGGTATTTCTTTGAAATACGTACTACATTATTCCAAAACAAAAGACACTGAATAAATAATTGGAAGTTGTTAATCACTTACCATGCGAATATATGGATTATCACCTAAGCATGTTTGACAAAGTATTGGGAATTCCTACGACAAAGAAAAATCAATTATAGTTGTACAAATTTCACAAATGATAAACCGTTACATGATTATGGCTCTTTAAACTTACCGCATCTTCCCAATTTTGTCTATTATACGTATTCGTGGTTTTTGATGTAGCCATCGTATAACAAAAATTTCTTTTGAATTTCTTTTAACAACAGACACCCAGGTGATCACACATTCGGCGTAAAGTTACACAATAAAATGGGACGATTTTATTGGCTTAACTCGGACGACGCGACGCGTGACGCGCTAAGTAGGAACACATTCTTAAGCCAGCGGCACACGATGCTTGTTTTGTGCTGGATTGCTTGCTGGATGGAAATATTCTATTTTGACTGATCCGTCTTCAGAAGTGCACCAATCAGAACAGAGTATTTCTATCTAAAAAACAATCCAGCATGAAAACAAGTATTGTGTGCCGCTGGCTTTAGATTAGGTTAACTGACGTTAGTGAAACCGATGGTGTGTTTTTTTCAGTTTCATTGTTAAACTGGTGCAATAAGTTAGGCAGAGTTCCCATTTAGCACGTCACGCGTCGCGTCGTCCTTCGCGGATCAATCAAATCGTTCCATTTTATTGCCTACTTTACGACGAATAAAATAGGACGATTTGATTGGTCCGCGAAGGACGACGCGCAAGTGACGAGCTGAGTGGGAACGTACCTTTAGAGTGAGAAAAATATACTTGTTTCACTTTAACTTATTTCACCAATTCAATAGTGCAGCTGAAAACAACAGACCACGGGCCTATTTCTAAAGGCTTGTGTCCACAATGCTAGAAATCGGTCCGAGATCTAGATCCGAGAAAAAAACAACCAATCCATTTACAACTTTTCGGAAAGGCGACAATTTTATTGGTTACACGTTTCTCGGATCGAGATTTTGGGCCGATTTCTAGCATTGTGGACACAAGCCCTAACAAAAATAGGAACATCGAAAATAAGACATCGATAAAATATCGATATAATGTAACTTGCAATATCGATGGCTAAACATCGAAATATTAATAAGTTAACATCGATGTTTTATAAATATCGATGATTTTGCTCATCCCTAATTTCAGTGTACTAAACACACCCAATGTAAACAATAGAAGGAGGTAGTTGATCCCAGTTAATCCTAGAAAAATTTCCAGTGGCGTAGAAAGAGATAAAGTATATACCGCCCATTGTGTGTATCGTCCATTGTGTTTATCTATTCTCTATGAAATTGTTTTTGCAATTATATTGTCATGATCTCAACATGTTTATCGAGAAAATATCTGACACTTTACGAATTTTATATTTTTCTGAGTATTTTATTAATTCTCTTCCAAGGTAAGTGATAAATATGAGAATATACTAACTTGCTTAGGATTTCAAAGAATATTTGGATGTGTCAACTTATGTTAAATCTTTTATACAGTCAAGATATTTGTTTATACAGTTAGAAATCCTTTATATTATGTATTTTTGTTGAAACTATACCTTATCACGAAATATTTTAGATTGTTGCATTGAAAGTTTTGTAATCTTCTCTAATATTTTTAATAAATTATTAATATTTTTTAATATTTTAATAAAGATAGAATCAGTATTGCCCTAAGATATATGTTTCTGTTTAACATTTAATATAACTTACCATTAAAAACAATATAAATTTATCATTTATAGCAAATCATTGTGCAACACCACATGCCAGTCAAGAGGATGTATTGCATTCATTCAAGAGTTATTCCGATGTGGCCATGTTTCATTATACTGTGCCAAAAGATGTGTTAAGAGCTACATGGCAATTTGCTGCTTTTATGGATGATCCAAGTTGTCAATCTCGGAAAGTACACATGTAAATAATTTGATCTTTTTTTATTATTTGTTGCTCTGCTGTATATTTCATTATTATTAAAATATCTAAATTATATTTAAGTATTTTGCATTAAAAAATATATTTCTCTATAAATAATAATAAAACACAAGTTACAACTTTCAGACACTTACGGTTTGGTAGTTACCCAGTTATATCAACAAGTAAAGAATCATTTTTCATAAATACTCACATTGAAAATAATCATGAAATCATAGTTACTACTATGACAATTTACCAGCCAACTATTATTAATACAACTATTGTGCCAATTTATGGACCTGAAGCTGGAGATTGGTTTGTTGCAGCTTATATGTCCCCATGGGACCAAAGAGTGCAACAGCAAGTATGATTCTGTTTAAATACAATTATTAGCATATTTAAACTATTATTAGTACTTATTAATTTTCTTTGCAATTTGATATTTGAAGGCCTCTGCTATTTATACACATGTGCTTCTCCTTCAATAATTATATACATATATACAAATTATAGATTTATGTATCAAATTTATAATCTTTAATACTCTTTTGTCGAAAATAAGAGATTAAGTAATTGATTCTTTTAATAATAAAAATTAGAAACTTTTTACACTAAATTAATCACGAAACTATATTTGACATTCATTCAAACTGATCCAATTCGCTTTCTTAATTTGCTTTTTTATTTCAGGGCTTAGGACACAAGTGTCAATATAGTATAGGTACAGTAGCTTTATGGTCACAGGTAGACAGTACTGTAAATATTCCTATTGGTTGTGAAATCATGTCACAAACGAGTGCAATGATAACACACTACAAGTAGGATTATTATTATTTTATTACAGCCTGTTATTATTTACAGTGTATCTGATTTTTATTTTATTTTTTAATACAAATAAGAAGTAAATATCTCTATTTATAATAAGCTGTATGATTATTTAAATTTATCAATTGTAATTCCTTAATTTTTCAGAATATATATTCCATCAGGAACATGGGATTTCCGTGTATCTATCTGGAATTGCAATTTTACTGTGCAAAATATGAGTGGCCTTTGTATTAAAAACATGTCCTTAAAAGGACGTTCTTTACCAATATCCAACAATTCTCATCTTGAGAAGCCTATAAGTCTGACTACAGGAGCTAGTCACACCTTTGTAGAATCTAATCCTTATGAAGATAGTTATTATTACTTATCAATAGTTTCCAGTAGCATCATCAAGTTTAATATTAAGGTCGACGTAACTGGTAATTTGGAAATCTTAGTTCTTAAAACTCTTGAGATGATTAATTTTCTTTCTGTATATAATATTTGCGAAAATAATTAATCACAAGATAACAATATTGCAAAAACGTAAATTCTATTATTAAATATGCTATTATATACCAAATACTCTCCCAAAATATTATATTACTATTTTAAAATAATATTGCTCTTTTTTTTAGAATGTCCTATCAAAATAACTGAAAAGTTTTTCAACAGAAGATATATCAATACTGTTACAAGCTTTAATTCCATAATGGGATCAAATACCAAATATTCCATAAGACAAATGCAGTATTACAAGGAAAATAATAATATTGATAAAAATACATCTCACAAAAACCAATTTTTCGAGAGAGACGAAAAATATAACACAGATATGTGCATACCACGTCATCAATTGGCTCGTGTAAAACATACGGAAGCATTTTCAGCAGTTTATTTCTTACAGGTATTTCTGATCAATTCAGGTATGAATGATCAATTATGAGAGATCAGAATATTTGAGTTATAAATTGTCAGAAATGAGAATATAAATAAATATAAATAAATCAGAATGATTGAGTTATAAATTGTCAGTTGTTAGATATTAAAGACTGATTTACACAAGCAGTAACGTTACTAGTAAGGTTTGTTTCTAATAGTTTAAAAAGTGTAAATTGTCTAATTTAAAATTGCTGAAAACAATTATTTCCAGCAAATTATAAAACAAGTTAATCTAATTTAAGTTAAATTTATTTTTTTAACAAAAAATGCTAAAATTAGTTTTCAATATTTTGCGGAAAACAAATGTTAATGACAAAAGTTACTTATTTTGGTAACATACTAATAGCTTTGTTGCCCTAACATTGTTAAAAACATTATTTTTTACAACCCATCGCTTGGCGGTTTAGATAAAAAATTATTAAATTGTTACTGCTATTTTTTGGATGTAAATCAATCTTAACAACTAAGTATGTCCTATTTTGTATCTTTTTTAATTAAGAAACATTTTATATTTATGATTTGCATATACATACTGCTATTTTTTAGGGAGACGAGTGGTTAAGTTCGCGTTTGATGTTAACGGATTCAGTTCCAATAATGACACAATTCAATATTTTGCAATTCATAGATATCGGTGGTACACTCGATATCAATGCGTATTTAGAAGCAGAAAAGGTAAAATTTTGTATATCAATTTCAAATAATTATAAGAATTAATTATCAATTATAATTAATTTAATCAATAAATTACTTTAATATACTTACAATAAACTTAAAACTTTATAATTATTTTTTAGCTGACATCAAAACGATTAGTAGTGGTAACAATGTGTGTTCAAAGAGGTCGTATACCTAAATTGGGAGAGTATAGTTTGTGTCAAAATGGTACATTATCGATGAATTTGTCTTCGCTCGATAAGCATAATGCTAGTTTGTTAATAGCGTATCCGCAATCAGATACATATTATATTTTGATCAATACAGTATGTTACAATAATAAGTAAGTATATAATAAGTATATAATATATAAATATATATAATATATAATATATAAATATATATAAATATATATAATATATATATAATATATATAATATATATAATAATATATAAATATACATAATATATAAATATATATAATATATATAATAATATATAAATATATATAATATATAATATACAAATAACTTCTAACAATTTATTTAAGTAATATATGTATATATTCAGAAGTTTATTCACAATTTAGCAATCCAGTATATTGCGAATTGGAAGATATTTCAGTGCTATTGAACGTACGCACCAAAAAGTGCGTGTTTTCTGATCCAAGCCCTTGTGGTGATCATGGTGTTTGTCGAGAAATTCAGAAGGGCAATCTCTATTACACAACATGCAGTTGCTTTGATGGTAATATTGCAAGCGTGATTTAATAAGTCCATTTATTTTAGCAACAGCCTCTTTGTAGTAAGAATTACTTGCTCTAATTAATTTGATAATAGTCTAAGGTAATTTTTCGTTTCAGATTATTAAACAGTTAGAGAGACTCATCTGAAAAATTACCTAAAAAATTATAAATTGTATTTTAATTCTTTTTCAGATACTTATCAGATAATTATTATCTGTAAACTATAACATTTTAATTACCAGGTTACGCAGGATACGGTTGCACTGATATTATAAGCACCACTGCTATCATTTCTTCTATTGTGAGTTCCATAATGCTTATTTTAAGCAACGCTTTCTTTATACCGGCTATTTATTTAGCCGTAAAACGAGAATTGTACGCAGAAGGATTGGTATATTTCGCCACCATGTTGTGTTCGTCCTTTTATCACGCTTGTGATCAGAATGACGCGTTCTGCATCACAAAATACGAAGTACGAAATTTATTCGATTTACTTAGCATGTGTTTGTAGGAATTTGTTTTGAAATTTGTTTAAAAGAAAGATGTGTGATTTTCTTGAAATTTAACCACTCTTATTTCTAGGCACTACAATACAGCGACTTCTTCTCCAGCATTCTCGCGTTTTGGGTAACGTTGGTGGCGATGGCGAAGTTGACTAGCAAATTCGTGTCGATATGCCATATGACAGGAGTGTTCCTAATCACACTTCTAGTACAGATCAATAAAATGTATCTGTTCAGTACATTGATACCTCTATTGATGGGTATACTGATATATGTAAGTCTCTTCAAAAAGTAGATTCCAAATTCAGCAATGCGCATAAATAAATGCATCAGTTTTACGTACATATACAGGTTGTTATGCACACTTACCGCAATATTCGTACTGGTAAGTGGAAAAAGCCAAGAGGCAAGATGATAATAGGTCTGTTGCTCGCCATAATTGGCGTATTGCTTTATTCTTTCATCGAGACTGAGGGGAACTATGGAGTACGTGTGTTTATGATTTATCTCAATTGAGATTCTTTCTATTAACTATTTCGCAAAGTCTCTTACTATTTAATTTGTTGCAGTATGTTCACAGCGTATGGCACATCACCATATCGATGTCACTGATATTCTTGTTGCCATCTAAACGATTTATCTTATCGAGAAATATTTCTCCCAATAACAATAACGAGCCACAGAACTACAAAGAGCATGACAATACACCGACATTCACATTAATCGATCTGGACAACTAAATCAAGACAGGTATAACATTTGAATAAGGTAAACGTCCTAGTGATTGAATGTGTAATTGAATTACTAATAATATACTTGTGTTTGTTAAGATGCTTATCAATAAATGAAACAAAATCACAAACTAAATATTTCTTTTCATTTATTATATTGTTTTGTATATTGAAAAGCACTTCAACAAAGAAAAATACAAAACCAATATGTCAATCATTGAGACATGTATGTTTGACCACTGAGACGTTTACCTTACTTTAAAAAAGATTAAATCAAAATTACAAAATTGTGTTATCGAAATACGCAGATATATAGATTTGAACTTTATTGAAAGTTGATTTATAACTATCACGTAGTTTTTGATTAATCATTCCTCTAATTATAAATCGCGAAAATATATGTTTATAGAGATTTTACATTTTGTACCTTTTTATGCCAAAATATACACGTGAGAATTAATATTTTATAATCGCCAAAATATTTTCTACATTTTATGTCAGAATAAAATATTTAATAAAATTCGAATAAGATACAAAATATCTCGACAAATGTTGAATTTTTGTCGACTTCGCAGTTGTCGAAAAATTTAACAGTTTTGGTCCCAAATAATGATTCATCGTAAGTTTCTAAATTGCCGATATCAGCTATCTCTGAAACCCATTGTTTACAACATTGAATTGAAGGGGAGGGGAGTTTCAAGAAGTTTCTAAGCCCTCTCTTTTATTGAAAAATGTTACATAACTATATAAAAATATAAATATTATATTATAATATAAATATTGCATTACTATATAATTAAAAAAAATATATATATATATTTAATAATATAATACGTTGTGCTATACGTTTCTGCTTCTTTGCTTCTGTTTTTGTAAGTCGAGTGCAATGAAGTAATGAAAAAGGAGATGAGGAAATATGTAATGATAGCCGATGAGCAGTTTTTAGTGGGAAGAGGAGGAGGACAGGTCTAAATACGCTCTCAGGCAAGCCTTAGTGATAAAGCAGGAAGTGACTTATCAAGAACGTATTAGATTAAGAGCGCCTTAGATTACGCATTGAGAATCGAGTGCTGAAATTTCGTGTTAAAGGTCGAGAGACTTGGACAATAAGAACGTAGCGAGATGTTGAATGAATGAACCGATTAAATTAAGAGTGGACACAGCTTCTTTACGATATGAAAATCAAGTGAAATCTTTTTGAACTCTGCTCAGGGTATCATTGAAGAAGAGCTTAGCAAATGACCTTCGATTGAAGATAAATGTTTTATAAAAAAAAGAGGATTATTTCTTATGTTTTTTTTTTTACTTTTTTGTGTACGTTTTTTACTTTGTTTTTATTTGTTATATGTTTTATATACAAAATAATGGTCTTGAAACTTCTCGAAACTATTTCTAGAGTTTATTATTAGCACCAAATATTCACGAAATTCAATATTTTTTATTTTATATAAACATTCTTTAAGTTTTATTTAAAATGTTTATTTCCTAAAATTGATATATTCTAGAGTAAATATTAAGTAAGTCACTCTCCTTTTATGGAGTAAGTTACTCTCCTTTTATGGAGTAAGTTACTCTCTTTGCTTCACTTTGTATATGGGATCCATTCATTCCACGACATACGATACGATACGCCGTCGTTTATCACGAACACTAAATCTCACCCGATATCTCCTTTGCATTCTTCCAGTCGAGTGACGATGAGAGAGACATTCGAATTCGTAAGCAACGAATTGACCAAATTTGATTGAAAAACCATTTGAATCAACGGCATGGACAATTGAGGAAAAAATGAACAAAATATTGGAATATTAGTATTATAAGAAATGAAAAAGGACTGATTAATTGGTAGTAAAAGAATATATCTTTTTTTTATTTTATTTTATTTTCTGTAAACCATTAGTATTAATCCTATAATATATGTTTGTGTGCATCTCGAAATTTATTATTTATTATTTACCTATATCACTTATTATCCATTATTGTTGCTTACTAATAATTTCCTATTGGATATAGGATATTCACGCTGTTGTCCATGCTTCTCGTGAGAGGCGCCCATGTCCGCCACACTCCCCTTGACCGCCCGTTCGCGACCCTTAACGACAGCCGGCGAACACGACTGCGCCGCATTTACGTTTCGGCAGTCGCGAAGCGCAAGCCGACTACAATCGTTTCTCTTACGCTGCTCTGTCCGCCGCTTATTCTCTCTTTTTCTCGATACGGAGTGTCCGGAATTGCACATAAAACCGGCACGATCCTGGTGAGTTCGGTTTCCACAGCGGCGATTCCTGTTAATCGCGGGAAGCGAAAAGCCTCGCGTTTCGCCGTGTTTTATTCATTTATTCGATTCGTCGCGTCGCATAAAATCCACCACCGCGCTTTCCCATGCTATGAGAAATCGGTTCTTAATGAAATCCTGCCAGTTCCAGAACCCGCCTGTTGCAGTCTTTCAATACTGATTCTCCAATCAGCGGAATTCATCGAATCTCTTCAAAATCGCGCCTCAGGATCAGTTCGGGACTTTCTGAACTCGAAGAGCTTCAATAAATTCAACGACTGCGGCCTTGTGTCAAGAATCTTCGGTGCTCTGTCGACGACTCTGTCGTTTTTGATTCGTTCTCGCTTATTGCCTTCTGTCGTCATTGCATATTCTCCCGAGGAAGATGACTGGTCTGAAGGTGCGCGTAGATTCGCCAAGATTGCGTTACACGAACGACTTCATCGAAGCAGAATACGAATATCAGACGACAAGCGTGACCGAGACCGGCGACAACAATGACGACGGGGATGTATACACGGTGAGTGTGCCTGTCTGTCCATCTGTTGATCGATCCATTGGAAGTATGCCAGCGCTTATCGTGCAATACGCAACGTATATCACACGAAATGTATGCGCAAATAGGAATTTTCTGTATAATACAGTAATCAAAAAATCGAAAGTCTTTTGAATAATTTTCATGATTTTTATGATCAGGAAAAACTAACACGAGCAAATCTCAATGTGTCGCGATGCTTACAAGCGAGATGTTTATTTACGTTAGTTAATAAAATCAATAAAAATATAAAACAAGAAAATATTAGAGATTTTAAATAAAATTTTTTAAATAAAATGAAGAACCGCTGAGTAAAATTAATGAATATATATATGTATATATGTACAGTCGAAGTTCATAGTGGGCGTTCCTAAGATTGACTGGTCATGTACGAAATAACCAAGTGTTTCGATCAAAGCCCGAAATAGTTTTCTGTTTCGGCTTTTAACTGGTGTGTTTTTAACTAATCCTAGGAGTGACTAACATGGCTGGTTAAAGTTAGAAATTAAAAAATGTGAAAGTGTTATAACAGAAAAAGATACGAAATATATCTTTGGTGGAGGACTTGGCCTAAAAATTGAACCTAAGTCTATAAGTATTGTGACAATGTTGGTTATTAAAAAATATACATTTTAACAACTAACGTTCTCACAATGTAGGATAGACTAGATTTTTAGTGGTGAGGGGAATGAAGGCGCTCACTAAAAAATATATTCTACACTTGTTAAATGCATACAATATCGAAGAATTACGTTCTATTTGTATTTTTTTGTTAATAACTTTCTAATAAACAACGAGCGACGGCTAAAATCTGCCGAAGATTACGTAAGATGACGATCTTTACAATATATGTGAAGGACACGAAGATGCTTTCAATGATATCTAAACAGTTTTATTGTTTTTTTTTTAGTTTTTAACTTTGACCAGTTATGTTAGTCATTTCTAAGGTTGAATAATACATCAGTCAAGAGCCGCGCGAAACACAAAACTATTTCGGACTTAGATAAGGTGACCAGATTTCTCAGTCCTGAATTCGAGACGCTTCATAAATGTGTGAAGCGGGGAGTTGAAAGATCCAAAAATTATTTGACAATCATTGAAAATGATGATAAATCGGTGTCCTGAATAGCACTCGAAAAAATTCGGGACAAAGGGTAAAAAATCTGGTCACTTTAGCTTAGATCAAAACGCTTGGTTGTTGCGCACATTAATCAGTCAATTCTAGGAGCACCCGCGCTACAAGCTTTGACCATTACACACACACACACACACATATATATATATATACATACATATATACACAGGGTATCCCAGACTCTCCTCCGCAATTTTTATGAGAACATAGAACGGGTTGAGATGAACATAAAAGACCGTTTTGCGATATTCGCAATAATAATCGAGATATTAATTAAAGAAGATTGGTGAATCATGCAAGATATAGTAGATGAGTTGTAGTAGCGATGTGTACTTGTACATTAACAACAATTAACAAATTGAAAAAAAAAACCCTTTATCATTTTACAAATAATCACGTAGATTTTTAGTTATTAATGAAAAAATATCGTTACATGATTGTGCGCGATAATACACAAATCTTCTTTAATCGATGTCTAAAAATCTATATAATCATTTGCAAAGTGGTAGAGGACTTTTTTGTTCAGTTTTGATCTGATATATAAATATAAGTATATAACGAATATATAAATATAAAACGGCAGACAGTGCCACTACAGTTTATCTACCATATCGTGCTTGATCATTCGTCAATTTTCTTTAATTAATATCTCGAGATTTATTGCGAATATCGCGAAACGATGTGGGACTTTTATGTTCACCTCAATCCGTTCTGTTCTATGTACGCGCGCACTCGCAGCTCTAACCGTCTCGCTAAAATCGACACTGTCAAATGAAGAGCTGTCTCGACGAAGTAATCCGTACTACACTCATGCTGACTCGTACAGTAAATGTTACATGGACGTCATATCGTACATAATAAATCCACCAAGATAAAGAACTTCGATAAAGAACTTCTTAGGTAGAGATGAACGCTGTTGGGCTGTCCAATTTCAAAATTCTTGGCGGAAGAAAGTCGGAATTCCATTCCGAATATTGTGCCCCCGATATTCTCTATAATAAAAAAAATAAACTATATAAATTTAACACAAGTTAAACATATTAGATAATATCCCAAACAGCATAAATTTCTAAGATATCTTAAAGACGTCTAAAAGAAATAGAACGTCTTAAGGCTTTTGGGTCATATCGCCCATCTCTTTGTAATGACGTCAGAACGAGAAAACGAGAAAACGCGTGCTAAAAATTTTTGCGAAATACATCGAGATATAAAAATATATCTACAAAATGACACTTGCAATCGATTAAACATACCTCAGAAGATATTCCAAACACTTTCTTTTTGCTCTAACAATTAATAAATAACCATAAAATTAACATGAGACATGCAATCTTTTTTCTTAATTTTCTCATTATTCTGTCATATTAATTTTATGACCATTAAGGAGATGCCGAAGTTGAAAACTTCACCAATACAATACTGATATTTTTCTGCAAAACTTACGTCGTATTGTATAAAATTACAAATGTTTTTACGCAATAAAAGTACATGCAAATATATATAGGAATATTGCTCAATATATGACGAAAACGAGAAAAAATTTTAAATGTAAAATCTCAAGCTGTCAGCGTAATATTTACTTAAGTTGCGGAATTAAAAATTCCGCAACTTATATATGCCGAAAGTGTGGATACTCTAAACAGAAAATTTTTAAAGAACAATGCTGTAGCTTGGCATCTAAATTCAGAAGCTTAAGAATATCAGAAAAGTTTACAGGAAGATTTCTACACATGCGTTTTTAGATTTTCTGCTAAATAGGAAAACAAAGCAACACGCATTTATGTAAGTTATTTATATACAAGAAATATGAAAAGTATAGTGATTGTGTTAGTGACAATTGTCTCTATGTTATCAACATTTTTTGAGTTTATCATCGACTTTATATCCTCTTAAAGATATCTTTTAATACATTGTCCTGTCTGGATTTATTAAACAATATTTAATATTTGGCGCCGAATTAATTTCTAGTTAATCGCAAGTTCATGCACAGATTGAGTTCAATTGGGATCAATCGTACCCCGGGTCGTCCAAAAGTTTCCTTTGAGTTAAATACGTTGAATGCCATTGAGTTCAATAAAATTCTTCTGGTTATCAAGAGACACTTTCACTTTGAATATTTCAATTGGTCCTAAAGTAAAGATCTAATAAGGGGAGGAGAGGGGGAACAGCTAGCGATATATTATCATATTAAAATCGTATATTATTATTATCATTTATCTTAGCGTAACATTCTGTACGATATGCCTGGTAAGGTATAGATATAACTGTGTAAAATGGGTAGATATAATTAATTTATTCTCATATTTATTATTATTATTATTTTTAATTACCTATTATTTAATCTTTAAAAAATGTTTCACACAGGTGAAGCCCACATCGACGAAATTACTGATAAGAACTATGATAAAAGTCCCCAAGTTAGGTTTGATGCTAGTGGGTTGGGGTGGTAACAACGGCAGTACTGTGACAGCGGCCCTGCTGGCAAACAAGCTTAAATTATCATGGGAGACGAAGGAGGGTGTGAAGTTTGCAAACTGGTAATGCATCCCAATAATTCACTTACTGTATTTGTGCCTTTTTGAAATAAAAATGTGTTCCATAAGATTTAATACAGCTACTAAATTTTTTCAGAGATTAATTTCTTTCAATTTTATATTTAGATACAATATTCATATTTTGTAATCTTTTATTTAGCTAAGTAATACATTTAATTCTCTTTTTATTTAACTATGCAGTAATTTTAACGTTTATTCTCTCTCTTTATTCCACAGGTACGGCTCTCTGACGCAAGCATCCACCCTTCGACTCGGTAGATCGAGCAAAAAAGAGGTGTACGCACCCATGTCCAGCATGTTGCCCATGTTGAATCCGGACGATATCGAGATCGACGGCTGGGACATCTCTGACATGAATCTCGCAGAGGCAATAGCGCGCGCCAAGGTTTTAGACGTGAATCTACAGTTGCAGCTGCGACCGCACATGATGCACATGCGTCCACGCAAGAGTATATATTATCCCGACTTTATCGCCTCGAACCAAGTGAGACCACTTTTCCCGATTATTTCCTATGTATTTCAGTTATTATCATTTAGTTATTGGCTATTTTTTATAAAGAATAAAAGAGCGAACAACGTCATTTCGGGGACCAAGTCGGAGCAATTGAAGTTGATCCGCGACGACATCATGCAATTCAAGGCCGCGAAGAATCTGGACCAGGTGATCGTTCTGTGGACCGCCAATACCGAGAGATTCTCAGATATAATCACAGGTGTTAACGACACCGCTGACAACCTACTGAAGGCGATCGAAGAGGACCACTCGGAGATCAGTCCCAGCACTATGTTCGCTGTAGCAGCGGCTCTAGAAGGAGTAAGATATCGTGAAAAACATAGAACTAAACATACTGTTATATTAAGACTTCTGGCTCCTCGCCGCGAAACTCTGAATTGATGACATCAAAGGTGAGAAAATATACAATAAAAATTCTTGCAAAATACGTTGAAATAAAAATCCATAAAATGACACACGCAATCGATCGGGCACATCAGTAAAATAGTCCGAACGCCTTTTTTTGTTCTAACAATCAATAAGTTATCCTAAAATTAACGTGACATTTTCTGTTGACCAAAATCAATCTGCTGTTTTAACGTGCATTTCCTCGTGATTTTGTCACGTTAATTTTATAGTTATTTATTGATTGTTAGAACAAAAGGAAAGTGTTTGCACTATTTTACACATATGCTCGATCGATTATATCATTTTATGTATACATCTTTTTATTTGTACTTTGCAAACACTTGTATAGCATATATTTTCTCGCTCTTCTAACATCATAAATGGCCATTGCCGTGACGAGTGGTCAGGAGATTTAATATCAAATAAGATCGAAAAATAAGTCAATTCTAATATGCATAATATAGAATCTTAGATTCGGCAATATTTTTCGTTTTTCAACTACGAAAGTAATTAAAACTTAATTATTGACTAACTTTGTACTGTTGTACTGTTGCAGTGTACCTATATCAACGGCTCGCCGCAGAACACGTTCGTGCCAGGTGCATTTGAACTAGCTGAGCGGCAGAACACTTTCATCAGTGGCGACGACTTCAAGTCCGGTCAGACGAAGCTCAAGTGTGTGCTCGTGGATTTCCTCGTGTCGGCAGGCATCAAACCGGTGTCGATCGTTAGCTATAATCATTTAGGAAACAATGATGGTTATAATCTGTCTGCACCGCAACAATTTCGCTCGAAGGAAGTACGTAACATAAAGAGAAAGAAAACAGACATTAAATTTCTCACCGCGCAATGTGTTAATCTATGATCGATGCAACACACAGATCTCCAAAAGCAATGTCGTGGACGATATGATAGAGTCCAACAAGATCCTTTACAAAACCGGAGAGAAACCAGATCATTGTGTCGTTATCAAATACGTTCCCTATGTCGGTAAGATCTCATTCTGACAATATGCATTAAACTGATGTAAAAGGCTTGTCGTGTTTATCAAATAAAATAAAAATCGATATTATCGAAGTATTCTATTTGATCAAATATTTTTAGACATTTATATAACAAGGACTTTCTATTTCCATTTTAATAGACAAATTTCCTATAGAAATAGAATAATGACAAGTCAACTTAATAACATCGTCCATGCACAGTCTAATGTAATAAAAAAATAAGGGAAAAACAAATATTTGCAAAAAGAAAATATTTTTTATATGATTCAGATTGGAAACTTTGCTCAATGTAAGATTAATATCCTAATCATATTTCTTTTATTTTCTTTATTATATCATGTATTATCTTTTTCAGGTGACAGTAAGAGAGCCATGGACGAGTACACGTCTGAAATCATGCTTGGTGGCCACAATACCATCGTCATTCATAACACGTGCGAAGACTCGCTATTAGCGTCTCCCATCATACTTGATCTCGTGATTCTCGCTGAGCTCTGCTCTCGTATCACTTTTAAACAAGCGGACGACACTGGAGATTTCTCTGGCTTCCACAGTGTCTTGTCAATATTGTCTTACTTGTGCAAAGCTCCCCTTGTTCCCCGGGAAACTCCCGTAGTAAATGCTCTTTTCCGACAACGAGCTGCTATTGAGAATATCCTAAGAGCTTGTTTATCCTTGCCACCAGAGAACAACATGTTGCTAGAACACAAGATCACTTTCGAGATATAAAAGAACTAAGAAAGTTGGATTTGTGAAAGATTGCCTTATCAAAAAAAGGATGCCCGCGATGTTCTTAAGTTCGGTTTGCGATCTTTTTATTCTAAAAGTCCGGCAAAGAATGAAAATTTGTTGTGTCGGTCAAAATCGAATAGAAGACTAAAAGAGACGAGGAGATTAGAAGGCAAAATTTGGCGAGCTACTTTTTCGTGATTTAATTTACCTATAATGAGGTGAATTGTAACATGAAAATGTTAATTAACCAGCACTTGTACTTGAAGATATAAACTTTGTTAAGTTTATGGCAGTATGAGATGGTTGAAAAATAATTCTAATTAAAAAGAGCAGAATTTAGTTGAAACATGATATTCCCATTTAAAAATATCCGTTATGAAATAAACAGATTTCTCTTATTTCGAAGCAGTTTTCGAAGTGTAATTCCTCATACGCGCTTTTTGTGTGTTAGAAGATAAAACTATATGTTCCATATCTTTGCAAAATCGTAGATTATCGTCACTCGAGTAACAAAATTATCAAATCGTACTTTTTTGTTAAAAGAATAAGAGAATGTAAAAAATGACATTGCAATTTCGCAATTATAGGCAGGGTACTAAAGATAATTCCGCTGATAAACAAATGATAGAGATTGCATTTTTGTACCAATTCTATAACTTTTTTTTTTCCATCGAGTACCTTTTCAAGTATTAGTATATTATCGTCACTTTTGCATGCCGGATGAGCTGTTAAAAACTACTTTTATTGTTTTTTTTCATATTAATTTCTTTCATTTTAATATAAAAGATATATTTCAAAATACAAATACTTAACAAAATATTTTATTTTGTTCTGTTATTAAAAAAGCAGTTGCTTTAATAACTCATCCAGTATGCATTTTCTCATTGTATCATTCTTTCTCGTTCGGTTCTTGAATTTAAAGATCATTCAAAAATTTCTATTTTTATACAAATATACTAAGCAAAACTCTAATTAGATTTCTTTTTTTAATAATCATTAATTACACAGAACCAGAAAAAAATTGTTAAGTAACTAATCAGAGCAGGATTTTTTTATGGACTGTCGCTCACAAAAAACAATGCCGTTGATTAAATTGCCCCATCACATCAGATTTTAAAGTTAACTTGAATTTTATATTGAAAAATCAGCGATTTTTAGAAAAAAAATGTTAGAAATTAGATAAATTATGATAAATCGCTTGCCATTAATAAAATAATAAAAATAGATGAATGCTTGTTTTTTATACATTAATTTGTTAATAACAAAAAAAATAACAAAATTATCTCGCAAAAAAGTTTGGCATTGTTTTTTGTAAACGAAAATCTCGATCTATCTATTTTCTGCATTATTAATTAATTAAAAATATTTTAATTCTCTTTTTCAGTTTGTATGCTTCGTAATGATAATGTTATTAATGTTTTTGCATTTAACATAATTATTATTAAACTTGATCTACAATGTTCTCTGCTTCCTATTTCTTTTTTTTTTTTGACACAAACCTTAATCTAGAAAAAGATTTAAGTCAGAAAAGACAGAGAACAAGAAACAGGAAGCAAAGAACACATTGTAAATTAAGCTTTACTGTCGCATACGAAAATGATAACTTGCAGTATTATCGTCATACAGTCCTTTCGTAAAAATATTTAGTGGCGTACACGTCACACATCGCGATGAAAGAGACACGCGATTTCATCGTTCTTCAAAAGTCGTATTTTGCCCAAGTGTTTCCTTATTTTTCTGATCCTCGAGCACTGGCATATGTCGACATAAGATACGTGGTTAACGAGGTCTGGAATGCGTCTCGGAAAATTTATATTTCTCATTCTTAAGAAATAAAAAGTAAATTGTAGATTATAATATATTTATTACGATTATAATATATTATTGTTAATTATTGTTATTTTCTTAAAAATAAGTTTAAAATATCCTTTAAGGTTTTTTAACTAATCGTGTTTTGATATCTAATCATATATCACAATGTACTAATTCATTTTCTATTAATTAAACTTATTATTTATTTTCTATTAATTAACCTTATTGGTCTTAAACTATATTACTTAGAGCTTAGAAATTGATTACTTGAATTTTTATAAATTAATACTTGTACTCTTATTGTATTTCGCAGCAGATTTTGCTTACAATGTGGCTGGAATTTCTGAAAATGTTATGTAACGAAATATGAGACAAGTCCTGGTGTTCGAAGATCGAGAAGCAGTCAGTAGTAAGTGTTTTAACAACGATGCAAACTCCTCGTTCGCAAATATGTATCGACACTTAGACCTGAATTTTGTAATTCTCTTATATTTATGCAGAATGTATACATTCTATTTTATAGCGAATAAAACATCGAAAGCAAATCAATCACTGCACTTTCATCCAATGTACTCTTGCGAAAAATCGTATTCGATATTTAATAAGAAATTTCTCATATTATTTGTGTAAACTATCTTTTCTTTTTTTCATAACAAACATAATGCGCACGATACCACTTTTTGGAATAAAATCTATTTTTTTATAGTAAAATCTATTCTTTTATAGTTTTATATCTAAAAATTTATTAGAATATATTTTTAATTTAAATTAAATAAAATTTAATTTAATAAATGTAATAAAACTTTAATGTATTAAATGTAATAAAACTTTAAATAAAAAAATTCATTTCAAATTTAATAAAAAGCCTAACAAGAAAAAATTACAATGCATGACGCACTGCTTGTCTAAAAAGACCTACAGGATGTAGTTGGTCACTAACATTTAATTGTAGTACTTTTCGTACACTGTCCGAACTGAACGCTTGTGATGTTATGTGCATGGCGGGTATACGACCTGTAAATGTCACTGATATTCCTGTCATAGCGATGTAACAATCCATTTCCGACTCCAAGTTCATTTGCAAGAAATAATCTTCGAGATGTCCCCAACAATCTCTCAAAGTTTGTCGGTTGAATTTCTGAACACTCTATATGTGCGTTTCGTTCATAACATTGGTGATCTACACTAAGAAAAAAATTTACTAAATTTCAAAAAACATTTGTTTGAATAATACTGTGAAGATATTTGTTTAAATTAAGTAATTATTTTCTAAAATTAAAGAAAAATTTACACATTTAAAACTTCTTTATTTAATTTGAAAAATATAATTACTTAATTTAAATAAATATCTTCACAATACTGTCCAAACAAACGTTTTTTAAAATTTAGTAAATTTTTTCTCAGTGTACCATTCTGGTTGACTGAAAAGATTAATGGAAAAATGCAAAAGTTTACAATCGTACATACACATACTATTCTCGCGTAGCAAGATCTAATTTATGCTGCAATTTTAAGCAAATATATGAGTAAATTGTAAAATCGTAGCTTACAAAAAAAGAAAACAAAAATCGTAGATATTTACGAGTTATCATATGACATACTCATAGAATTACAAATCTACTTATAAGTTCTTACAATCTTACGAAAACAAGTTACGAGTTTTACGATTTTGTCTAGAATTGCAGTATTAATTTTATCATACAATTTTCATCATCAATAAGGTAATTTTAATTTAGAATACTATTGGTTTAAGTCCATAATATCACTGTAAAGTTACCCGTACATTTTCATTACCCACCGCCGATGTTTACCTTTCATTACCTTATATGCACCGCAGATAAGTTGCCGGTCGGGTTTCGCACATATTGTGCGAATAATATTATATATATACTATGCATATATTGTGTAGTATATACAGTAAGTATAGTGTATATAATATATTAAATTATGTATAAATATGTCAATTTGTGTTGGTGTTAAATGTGTAAAATTGATTTTTGAAGTATAATATTGGGTATTCTCTCGATTGTGGTTATTTATTCCAAACGCTCATACATGCTGCACAGGTCCTTACTTCCGCTTCATTCATTTTATGATGATAAGGCCACTGACCAGTGAGCAAAAATCTTTTTATGAGGCAACAATAATGATCCCAAATGGATAGTTATCTTATCTACCCCAAATGGATCGCATAGCAATCGCGTGTCTTGCGTCTTGCAATGGAACTTTGACACGTTAGTATTTGCATTCTGATGTCTGTGAAGCGAGAGGGTTGCACATGCTATACCTCCCGCCGCGCAAAACTTCAAGACAAACTTTGTTTCAAACAAAGTGGAGGAAATAAATTGTTTTTACTATGGAAAGTGGAAATAAAATATCCTTTTTTTCTTCTCTGATCAGAATAGCAAAAAATAAAATAAAATGATATAAATTGCAATTCTAAGACGCGAACTGGTTAGCGAAATAATGTTAGCATTGCGTCGTCTCCATGATAAACTATAATGATAATTATTTAATTTTCTTGTAGCGTTAATGGTTTTAATGACTTTATTAAATATACGTATTACCAGGATGACCTCAATTTAATATCTTTTATACTTTGATAACTCAGCTTAATTAAACACAACTTATAAGGCAGCATTTAAAAATAAAAAAAATTAATTTTAACAAATAATATGTTTTACAAATAATATCTATTACAAATATATATGTGTACACACACACACACGCATGCATGCATGCATTATATACATATATATATATATATATATATATATATATATATATATATATATATATATAATGCATATAAAAATAATATTTTATTCTGTTTCATAAACTAGACATATTAGAGTGTAAAGATATTGGAGTCTTTTTAATGCAGAACCATTTGTTGCGACTTCACGAGTATCTTATACTAGGTACACCTGTATCAGTGCAAAATTAGGACGTAACAATCATTGACAAAGTTTCCGTTAACAAATGCTTCATCGTTTGAACTTGTTTATTGAGAAATTATTTCGGAACATTTGCAGTTGTTTTATATCTTGTGACACATTTGCAGACCATAGTCTGTCAGTTGGTCGCTTCATAATAAAAAAACACATAACGTTGCTTACATCATTACAAGTCCTCGGAAGCATTATTTAAAGATTAGTTGGTTATTAGACGGACGAAAGCACAGTAAAGTACGACATCGATGTTTGCACTACCTTCAAAGTAACAACCTTAGAGTTCTTAAAGGGTAAAACAGTGCGACGTAATATAAAATATATACATTCTAATAAAAATCTAATATAAAATTCTAATATAAAATTAATTATAATATAAAATTAATCAATTAAATTTTAATAAATTACATCACGATAATTGTTTCCTTACCATGGTGAAGCCCTGCAAAGAGAAAATAAACATTTTGCCACCACTTAAAAATTTGGGTTGCAAGCTCCTTTTTAACACGTGCATGATCAATCTTTGCGATTTCGCAGGTTTTTTATACCAGCTACAGCTGTATCTGAAAAGTTAAAACTTTATGAATACTGTTTTTAGCTAACAAATATTTTACCGTTTGTTTATAGAGAAATTATTTCGAAATTTTACGTTTCTCTTACATCTTGTCATGTATTAGCAGACTGTGGTCTATCAGTCTTTGGCCTTCCCAACAAAAGACGAACAAGTGAACCAATTGTGTGATTACATAGATTACGTACCTCATTGCTTCTAAGCTGTCATCTGATTGTAACGTAACCTTAACATCAAAAAATGTAATATCTGGTCTTGTAACATGTTTATAATTATAAATATAATCAATCATATGTCGCTACATGAAAATTGCAGGTGTATAAGAGGATATACTAGATGCGCAACTAAGTTTCCGGATTTTTTTGATCAATGAAAAATAGAAAATTTCAAGAGAAATACAAAATGGTTTATTCAAAGTATCGTCCCTCGCTAGATACACATTTTTGCCATCTCTCTGGCAATACATGAATACCGCGACGATAAAACGACGCGTCTTTGGACCGAAACCATTCATCCAACGAATTTTGCACTTCTTCGAAATTGGTCAAGTGTAGCCCAGCCAAGCCATGCGCCATCGACCGGAACAAGTGATAATCGGAAGGGGCCAGGTCTGGTGAATACGGAGG
Source organism: Odontomachus brunneus (assembly GCF_010583005.1). NCBI lineage: Eukaryota > Metazoa > Arthropoda > Insecta > Hymenoptera > Formicidae > Odontomachus > Odontomachus brunneus. The sequence goes on from NW_022639465.1 coordinate 267,139, forward strand.
GTGCGGTAGCAGATCCCATTTCAGCGTTTTGATAGTGTCCTGGACGATGGAAGTGCGATGGCACGGAGCGTTGTCGTGCTGCAATATCACTCGTTCGGGTCTCGTGTCCCATTCTGGCCGTTTTTCGAGCAATACATGGTTCAAATTGATGAGTTGTTGTCGTTAGCGATGCCTATTGACAGTTTCGCCCGGTTTCAGCAGCTCATAGTACACGATTCCTTTCTGGTCCCACCAAATGCAGAGCATTGTCTTCTTTCCGAAGCGATTTGGCCGTGCCATCGATGTTGATGCTTCGCCAGGTGAAAGGCACGATTTTTTGCGTTTGGGATTCTCGAAATATATCTACTTCTCATCGCCAGTAACAATTCGATACAAGAAACTCTTTCTTTCATGCCGCAAAAGCAAAATTTCGGAAGTGGCTCTTCGATTTTCCATCTCTCTGTCTCTCAGTCAACTCATGCGGCACCCATTTTCCTTCCTTTTGAATTTTTCCCATGGCATATAAACGTTTGGAAATACCTTGGCGAGTCATGTTTAATGCCTCCGCAAGTTGATCTTGTGTTTGCGTATCATTTTCATCCAATAACGCTTGCAGATCGGCGTCCTCAATTGTTTTTGGTCTTCCGGAGCGCTCCTTGTTCTTAGTGTCGAAATCGCCACTTCTAAAGCATTTAAACCAATCTTCACAGGTAGTTTTCGATGGTGCATGTTCGCCGTAGGCCTCCTCCTCAAGCAAACGACGTGCTTCAGATGCATTTTTTTTTAGCAGAAGTTAAAGCAGAAAAGCAAAGCTTCCCGCAAATGCTGTTTATTTGGCACAAAACTCGACATCTTCATTGTTAGAAAAAATATTTTTGCGTTGCGATATATGTTGGTATTATGATTGGTTATTGATGTCCAAGCTATAAAAGAAACACAACTTTAGACATGTATGTGACTACATGTGTCGTTAGCGCCATCCATGTGTGAAACCCGGAAACTTAGTTGCGCACCTAGTATAAAAAAGTCGTAATATATATATATATGTATATATATTCCTTAAAAATTAAGTACGTACTTGATATAATGTAATACTCATTGCTATTGTCACTAACAGTAACTCTATACCGAAATTTAATGAGAAGGTATCTTCAAGATGTTCCGCGAATCTGAAGCAAGAACGCATTACGATAATGATGTTTGTGTAGCGGCAGGACTATGATACAATGTACAATATACAATGTTACATATTTACTCTAGAGCCGCCCAATGCACGTTCACGCAGCGCGCCATTCTTTTATTGTGCATGTCACCCAGGTCGTTATTAACAATTTTAACTATATCGACATCCTTATTTACCAAATGCTCGCAACGGAATCTGTATGTTATAACGCGACGTCGAAAGATCAATTCATTATATTAAGGCCCGATCCACCAACGTCGGTCAAGCCTCAAACCGCGTTTAAACTATTTGAAACAAAGACTCAAACTCAGATCAAGATCCGGTCGACGTTGGAATCGGAACTAAATGATAAATACACACGCATGTTATTCTTACCCGGCCACGGCGAAGATACTACAGATATGTTCGACGAAAGTCATAAACATGGTGTCGTAAGCGACAAGTGCCATTAGAACTATATGAATGGCTATGCCACCTTGCAAGAAAATATAAAAGAAATATTTCCTTTCGTCAATGAAGTAATAAGCTTCGTAAGGTAGTATTATAGGGCGGGATTCGTTAAGTGGTAATACGACGTCTAGTATGTGCGGTACGAGAGACATAAACACGAATATAGCGCATCCTATTAAACAAATGGCTGCAACAAATGTTCACTGATAGTCGATTGTGGAAGCGAAGAAGATCAAAGACTTATCCGTTCGCGTTCTTACCGAAATAGATACAGACAGTCCATCTTGTATTCGCGACGTAAGTTTTCATGATTTCGTATTCTTGCAAACTCTGCAATCTCCCCCAATCGATAAACACGCGATTGGTAAGAGTTTTAATCTAAATGTAATACAGTCGACAAAAATTAAATTTCGTTATACTATTTGACACGAACGTGCAGAAATCGTTCGACGTTATTTCAAGCGAGGTAATCACGTACTCTGTTACTCTTCAAGATGCATATGTTCAGCTTTAACATAATCACGAGTACAAATAAGTAACCCGGAACAGTTCCAAAAATGCAGTCTAAGTCTTTGTCGCAATGAATAAATTTGCATGTCTGTAAACCATGTTAATTTTTCAAACATAAGTTGCCAAGAAGTGACTTACCCCAACTAAATAAAATATATCTTCTTGAAAATTGTATATAGTATGCATTAATTTGTCTCAAACACAAAAATTTATAATATAAAGACCAATTAGAAAAATCCACCAAAATTATTCAAATTTTCTGACAGAATTATTCTAAAAAAAATCATTTATGAGGCAAACGACTCGCCGCGCTTAGGAGACGAAAAGTTAAGGGGATGTTGAACTCGAGTAATGTCGATAACGTAGTTAGTTAAATGAGTGTAGAAACGAGTGTAACGGAATCATTCAGAAAGGCTCTAACCTGTGGGATGTTCATGACAAGCGCAGCCGTTATCGTCACACCCATCCTCAATATCCTCTCTCTCTTGTTCTGATAAGGCCACTGGCCGACGAATGTTGCGAGTCTCTTTGTGACGCCATAATGACGATCCCAACTGAATTCCATGTCTTTCGAAACAGTACTGCTTCCGCAGCCGACTAGATTGCGAGTTTTCTTCTCTGGCATGAGGAGGAAATCGATAATTCACGTGGACGAGAGAATATTCGCGAACGATGAAGTATTATTACGCCCACCGATATTATCCACTTGCAGCAGGCGTGCCATGTTTCAACGTGACAGGCGGATACAACCGAACAGTGTAACTTTTATTTTTATTCATTATAAAAACGACGTACAAATGGTATTTCGCACGCTACACTTCTCTCCGCACAGAAAATATCCATCAATATATCGCAGGAAAAAATTAATTTTTCTTACTATGAAAGGGGATAAAATGTTCCCTTTTTTTTCTTGATTGACAGAGCATACCACATAGAATATGCCATATAGAATAGGGCATATAGAACCATATAGAGCGAAATTAGAATTGCGAGTCTAAGACCTAAATACAGAATTTCTCTTTGAGTGTTCGTATTTAATTCTCTATCCGAAC
>NW_022639465.1:271011-272035 GCF_010583005.1 Odontomachus brunneus
ACGCATTAGCAAACTGTGATCTATCAATCTTTGGCCTTTCCAACAAAATATGAATAAATGAATCATTTGTGCTAATACATAAAGTACATATCTCATGGCTTCCACGGTGTCGCCTGATCGCAACGTAACCTCAAAAAAGGCAAACGTAATATTTCGTAAATCTGATTTTATTAACCTGATTATAATTAGAACCGTAATCGGTGACACGTCACTGCATCAGTGACGGAATTGGATTGTTATCGCATGCATCGATAAACTCATCACATCGAAATGTGCATCTAATTCCAAGCATTGTACTACACCAAGATTAAAGGTATAAAAATATCGTAAATATTTCCTAAAATTAGGTACGTACTTGAAATAATGTAATACTTATTGCTATCGTCACTAACAGTAATTCTATTCCGATATTTAAGGAAAAGATATTTTCAAGATGTTCCGCGAATCTATACTCGTAGTAAAAACGCATTATAGTGTGGCAACGTTCTTACAGCAGTGTCAGTATTTTTAAATAAGATGTTTTATTGTTTCGCTGTATTAATTTTTATTAATATTTTTATTAATATTTTTTTATTAATATCCGTTATATTAAACATTTTTTATTAAAATTTTTTTAGTACAAATATCGATACTGAGCATCCCGTTTAACACAATTTTCAACAATTTTCTAAGCCAAACATATCTTTCGAAATCAACTTTTCATTAAAAATAAATTTATTTTGAAACCATGTACGTACTCATTCGAAATTCGCGCATACCCGCGCTTCTCAATAACGCTACTCGATCTTTGTATTTTAAAAAACGAGTCGCGTTCTCTCGTATCTCACTCTGTCTTTTCTCTTTCTTTTTCCAATTACAGATTCAAATTTCTTTTTCGAAAATGTTGACCGAAAAAGAAAAATAATGCTGCTTATTTATCGAGGATTTGGAGACCGCATTAGATCATATCAAGAAGTAGCTGATCTATTCAATGCTACATATCCTGATCGCAATCATATTTCTAAATCCAACGTTCAGAAGACAG
>NW_022639465.1:272045-274766 GCF_010583005.1 Odontomachus brunneus
GCATTAGATCATATCAAGAAGTAGCTGATCTATTCAATGCTACATATCCTGATCGCAATCATATTTCTAAATCCAACGTTCAGAAGACAGCGATATGTTTTTACGAAACAGAAACAGTTAAAGACCAAAATCCTTTCAAGCCTCATAATTCTAAATATGCCTAATAAAAAAATACTTTATTATAGATTTTTGGAAAGCCCTTGAAATAAGCTACAAAAATATGTAATAAAAAGTGGGGATCCAATTTAAAAAATTCAATTTGACCTTCGTATGACTTTCGTCCTCCACCCAAAGTCAAATTTTTAGCTATCATTAAGTACATTTTATTAAGCCCTACAACTTTGCTACTTGCATATTTTTCGCTACAGTTGATCCTTTTCGAGATATCTGACCGTTTCCGAACTTTTTGCCAACCGTTTCCGGACTTTTTGCCAACCCTGTATATATATATTATGCATATAAAAAATAATATTTTATTCTGTTTCATAAACTAGAGAATATTAGAGTGTAAAGATATTGGAATCTTTTTAATGCAGGACCATTTATTGCGACTTCACGAGTCTCTTATACTAGGTGCAGCTGTATCAATGCAAAATTAGGACATAACATCATTGACAAAGTTTCCGCAAAAAATGCTTCATCGTTTGAACTTGTTTATTGAGAAATTATTTTGGAACATTTGCAGTTGTCTTATATCTTGTGACACATATGCAGACTATAGTCTATCAGTTGGTCTCTAATAAAAAAACATATAACGTTGCTTACATCATTACAAGTCCTCGGGAGCATTATTTAAAGATTAGTTGGTTATTAGACGGACGAAAGCACAGTAAAGTACGACATCGATGTTTGCACTACCTTCAAAGCAACAACCTTAGAATTCTTAAAGGGTAAAACAGTGCGACGCAATATAAAATATATACATTCTAATAAAAACCTAATATAAAATTCTAATATAAAATTAAATATAATATAAAATTAATGAATTAAATTTTAATAAATTACATTACAATTGTTTCCTTACCGTGGTGAAGCCCTGCAAAGAGAAAATAAACATTCTGCCACCACTTAAAAATTTGGGTTGCAAGCTCCTTTTTAACACGTGCATGATCAATCTTTGCGATTTCGCAGGTTTTTTATACCAGCTACAGCTGTATCTGAAAAGTTAAAACTTTATGAATACTGTTTTTAGCTAACAAATATTTTACCGTTTGTTTATAGAGAAATTATTTCGAAATTTTACGTTTCTCTTACATCTTGTCATGTATTAGCAGACTGTGGTCTATCAGTCTTTGGCCTTCCCAACAAAAGATGAACAAGTGAACCATTTGTGCGATTACATAGATTACGTACCTCATTGCTTCTAAGCTGTCATCTGATTGTAACGTGACCTTAACAACAAAAAATGTAATATCTGGTCTTGTAACCTAATTATAATTATAAATATAATCAATCATATGTCGCCACATGAAAATTGCATGTATATAAGAGGATATACTAGATGCGCAACTAAGTTTCCGGTTTTTTTGATCAATGAAAAATGGAAAATTTCAAGAGAAATACAAAAAATGGTTTATTCAAAGTATCGTCCCTTGCTAGTTATACATTTTTGCCATCTCTCTGGCAATACATGAATACCGCGACGATAAAACGACGCGTCTTTGAACCGAAACCATTCATCCAATTTTGCACTTCTTCGAAATTGGTCAAGTGTAGCCCAGCCAAGCCATGCGCCATCGACCGGAACAAGTGATAATCGGAAGGGGCCAGGTCTGGTGAATACGGAGGGTGTGGTAGCAGATCCCATTTCAGCGTTTTGATAGTGTCCTGGACGATGGAAGTGCGATGGCACGGAGCGTTGTTGTGCTGCAATATCACTCGCTCGTGTCTCGTGTCCCATTCTGGCCGTTTTTCGAGCAATGCATGGTTCAAATTGATCAGTTGTTGTCGTTAGCGATGTCTATTGACAGTTTCGCCCGGTTTCAGCAGCTCATAGTACACGATTCTTTTCTGATCCCACCAAACGTAGAGCATTGTCTTCTTTCCTAAGCGATTTGGCCGTGCCATCGATGTTGATGCTTCGCCAGGTGAAAGGCACGATTTTTTGCGTTTGGGATTCTCGAAATATATTCACTTCTCATCGCCAGTAACAATTCGATGCAGGAAACTGCATCTTTCTTTCATGCCGCAAAAGTAAAAATTTCGGAAGTAGCTCTTCGATTTTCCATCTGTCTCTCAGTCAACTCATGCGGCATCCATTTTCCTTCCTTTTGAATTCTTCCCATGGCATATAAACGTTTGGAAATACCTTGGCGAGTCATGTTTAATGCCTCCGCAAGTTGATCTTGTGTTTGCGTATCATCTTTATCCAATAACGCTTGTAGATCGGCGTCCTCAATTGTTTTTGGTCTTCCGGAGCGCTCCTTGTTCTTAGTGTCGAAATCGCCACTTCTGAAGTATTTAAACCAATCTTCACAGGTAGTTTTCGATGGTGCATGTTCGCCGTAGGCCTCCTCAAGCAAACGACGTGCTTCAGCTGCATTTTTTTTCAAGTTAAAGCAGAAAAGCAAAGCTTCCCACAAATGCTGTTTATTTGGCACAAAACTCGACATCTTCATTGTTAAGAAAAAATATTTTTGCGTTGCGATATGTAAGTATTATGACTGGTTATTGATGTCCAAGCTATAAAAGAAACACAACTTTAGACATGTATGTTGACTA
>NW_022639465.1:275293-277546 GCF_010583005.1 Odontomachus brunneus
ATATATATATATATATATATATATATATATATATTTATATACATTTTTTTTAGGAATATATATATATATATATATTCTTTAAAAATTAAGTACGTACTTGATATAATGTAATACTCATTGCTATTGTCGCTAACACTAACTCTATACCGAAATCTAATGAAAAGGTATCTTCAAGATGTTCCGCGAATCTGAAGCAAGAACGCATTACGATAATGATGTTTGTGTAGCGGCAGGACTATGATACAATGTATAATATATAATGATACATATTTACTCTAGAGCCGCCCAATGCACCTTCACGCAGCGCGCCATTCTTTTATTGTGCATGTCCCCCAGGTCGTTATTAACAATTTTAACTATATCGACATCCTTATTTACCAAATGCTCGCAACGGAATCTGTATGTTATAACGCGACGTCGTAAGATCAATTCATTATATTAAGGCCTGATCCCACCAACGTCGGTCAAACCTCAAACCGCGTTTAAACTATTTGAAATAAAGACTCAAACTCAGATCAAGATCCGGTCGACGTTGGAATCGGACCTAAATGATAAATACACACGCATGTTATTCTTACCCGGCCACGGCGAAGATACTACAAATATGTTCGACGAAAGTCATAAACATGGTGTCGTAAGCGACAAGTGCCATTAGAATTATATGAAGGGCTATGCCACCTTGCAAGAAAATATAAACGAAATATTTCCTTTCGTCAACGAAGTAATAAGCTTCGTAAGGTAGTATTATAGGGCGGGATTCGTTAAGTGGTAATACGACGTCTAGTATGTGCGGTATGAGAGACACAAACACGAATGTAGAGGTTCCCATTACAGCAATGGCTGCAACAAATAATCACTGATAGTCGATTGTGGAAGCGAAGAAGATCAAAGACTTATCCGTTCGTGTTCTTACCGAAATACATACAGATATTCCATTTTGCATTCGCAACGTAAGTTTTCATGATTTCGTATTCTTGCGAACTCTGCAATCTCTCCCAATCGGGAAACACGCGATCGGTAAAAGTCTTAATCTAAATGTAACACAGTCGACAAACATTAAATTTCGTTATATATTTGACACGAACGTGCAAACATAGTTCGACGTTATTTCAAGCGATGTAATCACGTACTCTGTTACTCTTCAAGATGCATGTGTTTATCTTTAACAGAATCACGATTACAAATAAGTAACCCGGCACAGTTCCAAAAATGCAGTCTAAGTCTTTGTCGCAATGAATAAATTTGCATGTCTGTAAACCATGTTAATTTTTCAAACATAAGTTGCCAAGAAGTGACTTATCCCAACTAAATAAATTATATTTTCTTGAAAATTGTAGATAGTATGCATTAATTTGTCTCAAATACAAAAGCTTATAACATAAAGTCTAATTAGAAAAATTCACCAAAATTATTCAAATTTTCTGATAGAATTATTCTAAAAAAAATCACTTATGAGGCAAACGACTCGCCGCGCTTAGGAGACGAAAGGTTAAGGGGATGTTGAACTCGAATAATGTCGATAACGTAGTTAGTTAAATGTCGAATGTAGAAACGAGTGTAACGGAATCATTCAGAAAGGCTCTAACCTGTGGGATGTTCAAGATAAGCGCAGCCGTTATCGTCACACCCATCCTCAATATCCTCTCTCTCTTGTTCTGATAAGGCCACTGGCCGACGAGTGATGCGAGTCTCTTCGTGACGCCATAATGACAATCCCAACTAAATTCCATGTCTTTCGAAACAGTACTTCTTCCGCAGCCGACTAGATTGCGAGTTTTCTTCTCTGGCATGAAGAGGAAATCGATAATTCACGTGGACGAGGGAATATTCGCGAACGATGAAGTATTATTACGCCCACCGATATTATCCACTTGCAGCAGGCGTGCCATGTTTAAAAGTGACAGGCGGATACAACCAAACAGTGTAACTTTTATTTTTATTCATTATAAAAACGACGTACAAATGGTATTTCGCACGCTACACTTCTCTCCGCACAGAAAATATCCATGAATATATCGCAGGAAAAAATTAATTTTTCTTACTATGAAAGGGGTAAAATGTTCCCTCTTTTTTCTTGATTGACATAGGATACCACATAGAATATGCCATATAGAATATGGCATATAGAACCATATAGAATCATATAGAACCATATAGGCCATATAGAACCATGTAGAGCGAAATTAGAATTGCGAGTCTAAGATGCAAATACAGAATTTCTCTTTGAGTGTTCGTATTTAATTCTCTATCCGA
>NW_022639465.1:277804-280213 GCF_010583005.1 Odontomachus brunneus
ACGCATTAGCAAACTGTGATCTATCAATCTTTGGCCTTTCCAACAAAATGTGAATAAATGAATTTGTGCTAATACATAAAGTATATATCTCATGGCTTCCACGGTGTCGCCTGATCGCAACGTAATATTTCGTAAATCTGATTTTATTAACCTGATTATAATTAGAACCGTAATCGGTGACACCTCACTGCATCAGTGACGGAATTGGATTGTTATCGCATGCATCGATAAACTCATCACATCGAAATGTGCATCTAGTTCCAAGCATTGTACTACACCAAGATTGAAGGTATAAGAATATCGTAAATATTTCCAAAAATTAGGTACGTACTTGAAATAATGTAATACTTATTGCTATCGTCACTAACAGTAATTCTATTCCGATATTTAAGGAAAAGGTATTTTCAAGATGTTCCGCGAATCTATACTCGTAGTAAAAACGCATTATAGTGTGGCAACGTTCTTACAGCAGTGTCAGTATTTTTAAATAAGATGTTTTATTGTTCCGCTGTATTAATTTTTATTAATATTTTTTATTAATATTTTTTTATTAATATCCGTTATATTAAACATTTTTTATTAAAATTGTTTCAGTACAAATATCGATACTGAGCATCCCGTTTAACACAATTTTCAACAATTTTCTAAGCCAAACATATCTTTAGAAATCAACTTTTCATTAAAAATAAATTTATTTTGAAACCATGTAAAATGTATATACATAATACACAAATTCTTCTTTAATTACTTATTAACCCATTAAACCCCATGACTAACTCAGCAAGGATATCATCCAAATGACATATGAAATCCTCTAGTATGATAAAAATAACAATTTCGGCGGAAAAAAGTTGCAAAAAGAATTTGTTATTTTTATAATACTATTCTAAGACGATTCTAAGACGCGAACTAGTTAGCGAAATAATGTTAGCATCGTGTCATCTCTATGATAAAATATAATGATAATTATTTAATTCTCTTGTTGCGTTAATGGTTTTAATGACTTTATTAAATACGCATATTACTAGGATGACCTCAAATTAATATCTTTTATACTTTGATAACTCAGCTTAACTAAACACAACTTACAAGGCAACATTTAAACATAAAAATATTGGTTTTAAATGAATAATACGTTTCACAAATAATATCTATTACAAATATATATTGGCAAAAAGTCCGGAAACGGTTGGTAAAAAGTCCGGAAACGGTCAAATATCTCGAAAAGGATCAACTGTAACGAAAAATATGCAAGTAGCAAAGTTGTAGGGCTTAATAAAATGTACCTAATGATGGCTAAAAATTTGACTTTGGGTGAAGGACGAAGGTCATACGAAGATCAAATTGAATTTTTTAAATTGGACCCCCACTTTTTATTACATATTCTTGTAACTTATTTCAAGGGCTTTCCGAAAACCTATAATAAAGTATTTTTTTTATTAGGCATATTTAGAGTTATGAGACTTGAAAGGATTTTGGTCTTTAACTATTTCTGTTTCGTAAAAACGTATCACTGTCTTCTGAACGGTGAATTTAGAAATAAAATTGCGGTCAGGATATGCAGCATTGAATATGTAGATTAGTTACTTCTTCGTATGATCTAATATGGTCTCCAAATTTTCGATAAAGAAAGAGCATTATCTTTTCTTTATTGGTTAACATTTTGAAAAAAGAAATTTGAAATTGTAGTTGGAAAAAAAAGGGAAAAGACAAAGAGTAAGATGCGAGAAAGCACGACTCGTTTTTAAAATACAAAGATCGAGAAGCGTTATCGTGAAGCGCGGGTATGCGCGAGTTTTGACTGTGCACGTGTGATATTTTGTCGTGAATGATTAATCACTTTCGATGCGAGCGAATGAACAACTAGGCTGGGAGCCTAAAAAACATAAACACAGGAGAAAAATAAGAATAACTTTGTTTTTCGTGTCTCGAGCTAGACGACTTAGTTGTACATTCGCTCTCATCGCGGTTATTCATTCACGACGTAATATCATACGTACTCAGTCGAAATTCGCGCATACCCGCGCTTCTCGATAACGCTTCTCGATCTTTGTATTTTAAAAAACGAGTCGCGCTCTCTCGTATCTCATTCTGTCTTTTCTCTTTCTTTTTCCAATTACAGTTTCAAATTTCTTTTTCGAAAATGTTAACCGAAAAAGAAAAAATAATGCTGCTTATTTATCGAGGATTTGGAGACCGCATTAGATCATATCAAGAAGTAGCTGATCTGATTCAATGCTACATATCCTGATCGCAATCCTATTTCTAAATCCAACGTTCAGAAGACAGCGATACGGTTTTACGAAGCAGAAACAGTTAAAGACCAAAAGCCTTTCAAGCCTCATAATTCTAAATATGCCTAATAAAAAAATACTTTATTATAGGTTTTTGGAAAGCCCTTGAAATAAG
>NW_022639465.1:281641-290050 GCF_010583005.1 Odontomachus brunneus
GTGACAGGCGGATACAACCGAACAGTGTAACTTTTATTTTTATTCATTATAAAAACGACGTACAAATGGTATTTCGCACGCTACACTTCTCTCCGCACAGAAAATATCCATCAATATATCGCAGGAAAAAATTAATTTTTCTTACTATGAAAGGGGATAAAATGTTCCCTTTTTTTTCTTGATTGACAGAGCATACCACATAGAATATGCCATATAGAATAGGGCATATAGAACCATATAGAGCGAAATTAGAATTGCGAGTCTAAGACCTAAATACAGAATTTCTCTTTGAGTGTTCGTATTTAATTCTCTATCCGAACTTGAAAGTGTCGTGTCTATCTTTAACAAGTGTTGTTTTAGACTTATTATTGATGGTGAAAGAAAAAAGAAATGAATTTTTTTCTCCAGAGAATTAGTTCCTTTGTAATAAAAACGCAGATGTGGTTTGTACTTTACTTTGCATTGGTAAACTAAATTGATTAATGCCTTCTCTTTTTCTCTCCCTCTGTGATAAGCGCTAATTATAATTATATATTTCTCTCATAAGGTTTGGAGTTTTAATGATTTTATTAAATACGCGCATTACAATAAGGATGATCTTAAATTATCATCTTTAATGCTTTGAAATTTCTCAAGTTTAATGCAACAAAACTTATAACACAATATGCTTAAGTATAATAAAAATAGATTTTTAATGGATATTATTATGAATGTTGTGTAAAAAATAGTATTTTATATTGCTTCATAGAACTGGACATATCAGGTTGTACATATACATATATACATATGCATACATACACATATATAGTATATAATTTCTCGAACCTTTTTACATTATAACATTATAAATCCACGGAAACATTATTTAAATATTAATTGTTGCTTACTGGACGGACGAAAGCACGGTACAATACGACATTGTTTATATTACCTTCAAGATAAGAACATTAGAGTTTTTAAAGAAACTTAATACGGCATGCACGTAACAAACTAAATACATTTGATTTTAATGAATTATATCTACAATAATTCTTTCCTCACCGTGGTGAAACCTTGCAGAGAAAAAATAAACACCTTGCCAGCACTCAAGAACTTGGGTCGCAGGCTTCTTTGTTGTACGTTCAGAATTAGCCTTTACGACTTTGCAGATTTCTTATACCAGGTGCAACTGCATCTACAAAGTTTTAGGATTTTACGAGTGTTGTTTTCAACTAACAAATGTTTCACTACTTGAACTTATTTACCAAGAAATTGTTTCAAAATTATTACGTCTCTCTTACATTTTGTCACGCATTAGCAAACTGTGATCTATCAATCTTTGGCCTTTCCAACAAAATGTGAATAAATGAATTTGTGCTAATACATAAAGTATATATCTCATGGCTTCCACGGTGTCGCCTGATCGCAACGTAATATTTCGTAAATCTGATTTTATTAACCTGATTATAATTAGAACCGTAATCGGTGACACCTCACTGCATCAGTGACGGAATTGGATTGTTATCGCATGCATCGATAAACTCATCACATCGAAATGTGCATCTAGTTCCAAGCATTGTACTACACCAAGATTGAAGGTATAAGAATATCGTAAATATTTCCAAAAATTAGGTACGTACTTGAAATAATGTAATACTTATTGCTATCGTCACTAACAGTAATTCTATTCCGATATTTAAGGAAAAGGTATTTTCAAGATGTTCCGCGAATCTATACTCGTAGTAAAAACGCATTATAGTGTGGCAACGTTCTTACAGCAGTGTCAGTATTTTTAAATAAGATGTTTTATTGTTCCGCTGTATTAATTTTTATTAATATTTTTTATTAATATTTTTTTATTAATATCCGTTATATTAAACATTTTTTATTAAAATTGTTTCAGTACAAATATCGATACTGAGCATCCCGTTTAACACAATTTTCAACAATTTTCTAAGCCAAACATATCTTTAGAAATCAACTTTTCATTAAAAATAAATTTATTTTGAAACCATGTAAAATGTATATACATAATACACAAATTCTTCTTTAATTACTTATTAACCCATTAAACCCCATGACTAACTCAGCAAGGATATCATCCAAATGACATATGAAATCCTCTAGTATGATAAAAATAACAATTTCGGCGGAAAAAAGTTGCAAAAAGAATTTGTTATTTTTATAATACTATTCTAAGACGATTCTAAGACGCGAACTAGTTAGCGAAATAATGTTAGCATCGTGTCATCTCTATGATAAAATATAATGATAATTATTTAATTCTCTTGTTGCGTTAATGGTTTTAATGACTTTATTAAATACGCATATTACTAGGATGACCTCAAATTAATATCTTTTATACTTTGATAACTCAGCTTAACTAAACACAACTTACAAGGCAACATTTAAACATAAAAATATTGGTTTTAAATGAATAATACGTTTCACAAATAATATCTATTACAAATATATATTGGCAAAAAGTCCGGAAACGGTTGGTAAAAAGTCCGGAAACGGTCAAATATCTCGAAAAGGATCAACTGTAACGAAAAATATGCAAGTAGCAAAGTTGTAGGGCTTAATAAAATGTACCTAATGATGGCTAAAAATTTGACTTTGGGTGAAGGACGAAGGTCATACGAAGATCAAATTGAATTTTTTAAATTGGACCCCCACTTTTTATTACATATTCTTGTAACTTATTTCAAGGGCTTTCCGAAAACCTATAATAAAGTATTTTTTTTATTAGGCATATTTAGAGTTATGAGACTTGAAAGGATTTTGGTCTTTAACTATTTCTGTTTCGTAAAAACGTATCACTGTCTTCTGAACGGTGAATTTAGAAATAAAATTGCGGTCAGGATATGCAGCATTGAATATGTAGATTAGTTACTTCTTCGTATGATCTAATATGGTCTCCAAATTTTCGATAAAGAAAGAGCATTATCTTTTCTTTATTGGTTAACATTTTGAAAAAAGAAATTTGAAATTGTAGTTGGAAAAAAAAGGGAAAAGACAAAGAGTAAGATGCGAGAAAGCACGACTCGTTTTTAAAATACAAAGATCGAGAAGCGTTATCGTGAAGCGCGGGTATGCGCGAATTTTGACTGTGCACGTGTGATATTTTGTCGTGAATGATTAATCACTTTCGATGCGAGCGAATGAACAACTAGGCTGGGAGCCTAAAAAACATAAACACAGGAGAAAAATAAGAATAACTTTGTTTTTCGTGTCTCGAGCTAGACGACTTAGTTGTACATTCGCTCTCATCGCGGTTATTCATTCACGACGTAATATCATACGTACTCAGTCGAAATTCGCGCATACCCGCGCTTCTCGATAACGCTTCTCGATCTTTGTATTTTAAAAAACGAGTCGCGCTCTCTCGTATCTCATTCTGTCTTTTCTCTTTCTTTTTCCAATTACAGTTTCAAATTTCTTTTTCGAAAATGTTAACCGAAAAAGAAAAAATAATGCTGCTTATTTATCGAGGATTTGGAGACCGCATTAGATCATATCAAGAAGTAGCTGATCTGATTCAATGCTACATATCCTGATCGCAATCCTATTTCTAAATCCAACGTTCAGAAGACAGCGATACGGTTTTACGAAGCAGAAACAGTTAAAGACCAAAAGCCTTTCAAGCCTCATAATTCTAAATATGCCTAATAAAAAAATACTTTATTATAGGTTTTTGGAAAGCCCTTGAAATAAGTTACAAGAATATGTAATAAAAACTGGGGGTCCAATTTAAAAAATTCAATTTGACCTTCGTATGACCTTCGTCCTTCACCCAAAGTCAAATTTTTAGCCATCATTAGGTACATTTTATTAAGCCCTACAACTTTGCTACTTGCATATTTTTCGCTACAGTTGATCCTTTTCGAGATATCTGAACGTTTCCGAACTTTTTGCCGACCGTTTCTGGACATTTTGCCAACCCTGTATATATATATATATATATTATGCATATAAAAAATAATATTTTATTCTTACATAAACTTTTTTCTTTTTTTTCATAAACTAGACATATTAGAGTGTAAAGATATTGAAGTCTTTTTGGAATGCAGGACCAGTTGTTGCGATTTCACGAGTATCTTACAGCTGTATCAGCTGTATCAGTACCAAATTAGGACGTAACAATCGTTGACAAAGTTTCCGCTAACAAATGCTTCATCGTTTGAACTTGTTTATTAAGAAATTATTTCGGAACATTTGCAGTTGTCTTATATCTTGTGACACATTTGCAGACTATAGTCTATCAGTTGGTCTCTAATAAAAAAACATATAACGGTGCTTACATCATTACAAGTCCTCGGAAGCATTATTTAAAGATTAGTTGGTTATTAAACGGACGAAAGCACAGTAAAGTACGACATCGATGTTTGCACTACCTTCAAAGCAACAACCTTAGAGTTCTTAAAGGGTAAAACAGTGCGACGTAATATAAAATATATACATTCTAATAAAAATCAAATATAAAATTCTAATATAAAATTAAATATAATATGAAATTAATGAATTAAATTTTAATAAATTACATTACGATAATTGTTTCCTTACCGTGGTGAAGCCCTGCAAAGAGAAAATAAACATTCTGCCACCACTTAAAAATTTGGGTTGCAAGCTCCTTTTTAACACGTGCATGATCAATCTTTGCGATTTCGCAGGTTTTTTATACCAGCTACAGCTGTATCTGAAAAGTTAAAACTTTATGAATACTGTTTTTAACTAACAAATATTTTACCGTTTGTTTATAAAGAAATTATTTCGAAATTTTACGTTTCTCTTACATCTTGTCATGTATTAGCAGACTGTGGTCTATCAGTCTTTGGCCTTCCCAACAAAAGACGAACATGTGAACAAATTGTATGATTACATAGATTAAGTACCTCAAAGCTTCTAAGCTGTCATCTGATTGTAACGTGACCTTAACAACAAAAAATGTAATATCTGGTCTTGTAACCTGATTATAATTATAAATATAATCAATCATATCTATCTACACGAAAATTGCAGGTGTATAAGAGGATATATAAGAAAGTCGTAATATATATATATATATATATACATTTTTTTTTTAAATATATATATATACATATATATATTCCTTAAAAATTAGGTACGTACTTGATATAATGTAATACTCATTGCTATTGTCACTAACACTAACTCTATACCGAAATCTATTGAGAAAGTATCTTCAAGATGTTCCGCGAATCTGAAGCATGAACGCATTACGATAATGATGTTTGTGTAGCGGCAGGACTATGATACAATGTACAATATATAATGTTACATATTTACTCTAGAGCCGCCCAATGCACCTTCACGCAGCGCGCCATTCTTTTATTGTGCATGTCACCCAGGTCGTTATTAACAATTTTAACTATATCGACATCCTTATTTACCAAATGCTCGCAACGGAATCTGTATGTTATAACGCGACGTCGTAAGATCAATTTATTATATTAAGGCCCGATTCCACCAACGTCGGTCATACCTCAAACCGCGTTTAAACTATTTGAAACAAAGACTCAAACTCAGATCAAGATCCGGTCGACGTTGGAATCGGACCTAAATGATAAATACACACGCATGTTATTCTTACCCGGCCACGGCGAAGATACTACAGATATGTTCGACGAAGCTCATAAACATGGTGTCGTAAGCGACAAGTGACATTACAATTATAAGAAGGGCTATGCTACCTTGCAAGAAAATATAAAAGAAATATTTCCTTTCGTCAACAAAGTAATAAGCTTCGTAAGGTAATATTATAGGGCGGGATTCGTTAAGTGGTAATACGACGTCTAGTATGTGCGGTACCAGAGACACAAACACGAATATAGCGGTTCCCATAAAACAAAGGGCTGCAACAAATGTTCACTGATAGTCGATTGTGGAAGCGAAGAAGATCAAAGACTTATCCGTTCGCGTTCTTACCGAAATACATACAGACAGTCCATCTTGCATTCCCAACGTAAGTTTTCATGATTTCGTATTCTTGTGAACTCTGCAATCTCTCCCAATCGGTAAACACGCGATCGGTAAGAGTCTTAATCTAAATGTAACACAGTTGACAAACATTAAATTTCATTATACTATTTGACACGAAGGTGCAAAAATAGTTCGACGCTATTTCAAGCGAGGCAATCACGTACTCTGTTACTCTTCAAGATGTATGTTTTTATCTTTAACAGAATCACGATTACAAATAAGTAACCCGGGACAGTTCCAAAAATGCAGTGTAAGTCTTTGTCGCAATGAATAAATTTGCATATCTGTAAACCATGTTAATTTTTCAAACATAAGTTGCCAAGACTTACCCCAACTAAATAAATTATATCTTCTTGAAAATTGTAGATAGTATGCATTAATTTGTCTCAAATACAAAAGCTTATAACATAAAGACTAATTAGAAAAATCCACAAAAATTATTCAAATTTTCTGATAGAATTATTCTAAAAAAAATCATTTATGAGGCAAACGACTCGCCGCGCTTAAGAGACGAAAGGTTAAGGGGATGTTGAACTCGAATAATGTCGATAACGTAGTTAGTTAAATGTCGAGTGTAGAAACGAGTGTAATGGAATCATTCAGAAAGGCTCTAACCTGTGGGATGTTCAAGATAAGCGCAGCCGTTATCGTCACACCCATCCTCAATATTTTCTCTCTCTTGTTCTGATAAGGCCACAGGCCGACGAGTGTTGCGAGTCTCTTCGTGACGCCATAATGACAATCCCAACTGAATTCCATGTCTTTCGAAACAGTACTTTTTCCGCAGCCGACTAGATTGCGAGTTTTCTTCTCTGGCATGAAGAGGAAATCGATAATTCACGTGGACGAGGGAATATTCGCGAACGATGAAGTATTATTACGCCTACCGATATTATCCACTTGCAGCAGGCGTGCCGTGTTTCAAAGTGACAGGCGGATACAACCGAACAGTGTAACTTTTATTTTTATTCATTATAAAAACGACGTACAAATGGTATTTCGCACGCTACACTTCTCTCCGCACAGAAAGTATCCATTAATATATTGCAGGAAAAAATTAATTTTTCTTACTATGAAAGGGGATAAAATGTTCCCTCTTTTTTCTTGATTGACATAGGATACCACATAGAATATAGCATATAGAACCATATAGAGCGAAATTAGAATTGCGAGTCTAAGACGCAAATACAGAATTTCTCTTTGAGTGTTCGTATTTAATTCTCTATCCGAACTTGAAAGTGTCGTGTCTATCTTTAACAAGTGTTGTTTTAGACTTATTATTGATGGTGAAAGAAAAAAGAAATGAATTTTTTTCTCCAGAGAACTAGTTCCTTTGCAATAAAAACGCAGATGTGGTTTGTACTTTATTTTGCATTGGTAAGCTAAATTGATTAATGACTTCTTCTTTTCTCTCCCTCTCACTCTCTCTAATTTTTTATTACGCGATTCCATTTAAAGAATTAAAGGAATGCTGAAGTGGATGATGAACTCGCTAAGCGTCGATAACGTAGAGGCGATCGTCAAAAAGTAGAAAACGTTATCATTATCCATCGACATTACCGATTTCATGTATATATAAATACATATAGATATTTATCAAGACGATCGTCAAATAGGCGCTGACATAATGCCGCTATTTTCTTTTTTTCATGTATGCATCATTTCTACATATAGATATATGAATGCAAGTGTGTGTACTACGTTGTCATTTCAACTTTCTTACACATAGACGTTATGTAAATGTGAATGCCACGTTGCCGATATTCGCATTCTTTCCGAAATAGGCTTTCGCTGCTTTTCTGATGAATTTTTCAAATCGCTTGTGTACTGGGTGAATCAAAGAAAGAGTTTTTTTGAGAAGTATGTTCTACGCATAAATGCAGTTTACAAATATTGTTTTGAAGAATATGTTATCTAATATGTAAGCTTTCTGTATAATTTGCAATGGAAATTTTAGATATTATTTTTGTTATGCACTGAACAATGTTTCACTATATTTTTGCAAGTAATTTTATTTTATAAATTGGAGCAGTAAGTGCGCTGTAATTTTTGCAAAAGGAAATCAGTGTCACGATGGCAAAAGTTCCACATCGTTTTCATTTTTGAGTGAGGAATGATCTTCTTTATTTTTGCATTTTTATATTTTCATCATACAAAAGCATTTTAATTTGGTCAAGTCAATACAAAGTAATATTTGTAGGAAAATCTCGTTGACGTGATATCGACACCCTTGCAAAACTTTCGTCGTGCTGATTGTACTAAATCAAAAGCCCTTTGACATGGTGAAAGTACGTGCAAAAATAAAGCGGAGCATTCCTTAATATGAGAGGAAAACGATAAGAAAATGCTATCATAACAAAATTACCGAATCCTTCTGCCAAGATTACTTCTTTCTACATGCGCCGAGTTAAAAATCCTTTTACATGA
>NW_022639465.1:290060-310062 GCF_010583005.1 Odontomachus brunneus
TCTTGCAAAACTTTCGTCGTGCTGATTGTACTAAATCAAAAGCCCTTTGACATGGTGAAAGTACGTGCAAAAATAAAGCGGAGCATTCCTTAATATGAGAGGAAAACGATAAGAAAATGCTATCATAACAAAATTACCGAATCCTTCTGCCAAGATTACTTCTTTCTACATGCGCCGAGTTAAAAATCCTTTTACATGATGAAAGTACATGTGAAAATAAAGCGGGGCACTTCTCAATATGAGAGGAAAACGATAAGAAAATGCTATCATAACAAAATTACCGAATCCTTCTGCCAAGATTACTTCTTTCTACATGCGCCGAGTTAAAAATCCTTTTACATGATGAAAGTACATGTGAAAATAAAGCGGGGCACTTCTCAATATGAGAGGAAAACGATAAGAAAATGCTATCATAACAAAATTACCGAATCCTTCTGCCAAGATTACTTCTTTCTACATGCGCCGAGTTAAAAATCCTTTTACATGATGAAAGTACATGTGAAAATAAAGCGGGGCACTTCTCAATATGAGAGGAAAACGATAAGAGACAGTTACTATCATGACACTGAATCTTTTTGCAAAGATTAGTTCTTTCTACATGCGTATTGACTTGACCGAATCAAAAATGCTTTTGTATGGTGAAAGTACATGCAAAAATGAAATAGAGCATTCCTCATTCAAGGATGAAAACGATGTAGAACTATTGCTATCGTGACACTGATTTCCTCTTGCAAAAATTACAGCGCAATTACTGCTCCAATTTATATGATAAAATTGGCTTTTTAGTATGCGGCATTCATTATCACTTATACTTTCACGCTGTAAAAGCATTTGCAGTTTTATGTATGCAATTAGAAGAAAAAAGTATTCTACGAAAATGAGCCTAGCAGCATCGTCTTAAAATGTAATACTTAGCATCGCGTCATCTGTGATAAGCGCTAATTATAATTATATATTTCTCTCAAGGTTTGAAGCTTTAATGATTTTATTAAACACGCGCATTACAATAAGGATGACCTTAAATTATCATCTTTAATGCTTTGAAGCTTCTCAAGTTTAATGCTACATAACTTATAACACAATATGCTTAAGTGTAATAAAAACAGATTTTTAATGGATATTATTGTGAATATTGTGTAAAAAATAGTATTTTATATTGCTTCATAGAACTGGACATATCAGGTTGTACATATACATATATACATATGCATACATACACATATATAGTATATAATTTCTCGAACCTTTTTACATTAGAACATTATAAATTCACGGAAACATTATTTAAATATTAATTGTTGCTTAGTGGACGGACGAAAGCACGGTAAAATAGGACATCGACGTTTGTATTATCTTCAAGATAAGAACATTAGAGTTTTTAAAGAAACTTAATACGGCATGCATCGTAACAAACTAAATACATTTGATTTTAATGAATTATATATGCAATAATTCTTTCCTCACCGTGGTGAAACCTTGCAGAGAAAAAATAAACACCTTGCCAGCACTCAAAAACTTGGGTCGCAGGCTCCTTTGTAATACGTCCAGAATCAGCCTTTGCGACTTTGCAGATTTCTTATACCAGGTGCAACTATATCTACAAAGTTTTAGGATTTTACGAGTATTGTTTTCAACTAACAAATGTTTCACTACTTGAACTTATTTACTAAGAAATTGTTTCAAAATTATTACGTCTGTCTTACATTTTGTCACGCATTAGCAAACTGTGATCTATCAATCTTTGGCCTTCCCAACAAAATATGAATAAATGAACCATTTGTGCTAATACATAAAGTACATATCTCACGGCTTCCACGGTGTCGCCTGATCGCAACGTAACCTCGAAAAAGGTAAACATAATATTTCGTAAGTCTGATTTTATTAACTTGATTATAATTAGAACCGTAATCGGTGACGCGTCACTGCATCAGTGATGGAATTGAATTGTTATCGCATGCATCGATAAACTCATCACATCGAAAGGTGCATTTAATTCCGAACACTGCACTACACCAAGATTGAAGGTATAAGAGTATCGTAAATATTTCTTAAAAATTAGGTACATACTTGAAATAATGTAATACTTATTCCTATCGTCACTACCAGTAATTCTATTCCGATATTTAAGGAGAAGGTATTTTCAAGATGTTCCGCGAATCTATAGTAAAAACGCATTATAGTGTGGCAACGTTCTTACAGCAGCGTCAATATTTTTAAAAAAGATGTTTTATTGTTCCGCTGTATCATTTATTAATATCCGTTATATTAAACATCTTTAATTAAAATTTTTTCAGTACAAATGTCGATACTGGGCATTCCGTTTAGCACAGTTTTTAATAATTTTCTAAGTCAAATATATCTTTAGAAATCAACTTTTCATTAAAAATAAATTCATTTTAAAACCGTGTAAAATGTAGCACACAAATTCCTCTTTAATTACTTATTAACTCATTAAAGACCATAACTAATTCAGTTGGGATATCATCCAAATGACATATGGAATTTTCTGCTACGATAAAAATAACAATTTCGGCAGAAAAAAGTTGCAAAAAGAATTTGTTTATAACAAAATTATTTAAACAACTTATTTAAAAATTATTTTTTTAAATATTTGATGCTGCCAATCAATTCCGCTTTGAAAATTATATTGAAAACATGTATATGTTCAAAGTCGGACCCCTTTCTGTTATCAAAAAATAATAAATAATTTCATATAATATATGAAATTATCTCTTACTGTCCATGGCTAACTCAGATAAAAATAACAATTTCGGCGGAAGAAAGTTGCAAAAAGAATTTGTTTATTATTTTTTTTTATAACAAATAGGAGTCCCTTTGAACATATCATACATGTTTTCGATCTAATTTTCAAAGCGAAATCGATTGACAGCATTATATTTTCAAAAAAATAATTTTTTAAATAAGTTGTTTAAACAATTTTGTTATAAAGAAATTCTTTTTACAACTTTTTTCCGCCGAAATTGTTATTTTTATTATACTAGAGGATTCCATATGTCATTTGGATGATATCCCAGCTGAGTTAGTCAGAGGCTGTAATGGGTTAATTAAAAGTTGTTGGTGCCAATATTCTCGCAAAAAAAAATTGATCTCGCCTTAACACATCCGTTATTGGAAAAAACAAAACACTTATATCTTGTACTATAACGCAATATATAGTATATAATATATAATGTGTGATATATAGTATACAGTGCAATAAACAATGCGATATACAATGTTGCATACTCACTCTAGAGCCGCCCAGTGCGCGTTCACGCAGCACGCCATTCTTTTATTATACGTGTCACCCAGATCGTTATTAACAATCTTGACATCGTCGATATCCTTGCGTACCAGACTCCCAAAACGAAATCTGCAAATTGTTATGCGGCTCTTGCCACTGAGAAGCCGAATCATCACGTTAAGATAAATAATAAATATGTATACACGTTACGCTTACCCTGCCACGGCGAAGATACCACAAACATGTTCGACGAAGGTCATGAACATGGTATCGTAAGCAAGAAGTACCATTAAACATATATGAATAGTTATGACACCTTGTAAGAAGATATAAAAGAAATATTTTCTTTCATCAACGAAATAATAGGCCTCGTAAGGTAGTACTATAGGGCGGGATTCGTTAAGTGGTAATATAACGTCCAGTATGTGCGGTATGAGTGCGACTGACACGAATATAATACAAGTTATTAGACATATGGCTGTAACAAATGTTTGCTGATAGTCGATTGTAAGAGAGAAAGACAGAGAGAGAGAGAGAGAGAGAGAGAGAGAGAGAGAGAGAGAGAATAAAAAATATGATATATTTGCGTCCTTACTAAAATAGAAACGGACGATCCATCTAGCACTTGCAACGTAAGTCATCATAATTTCGTACTCTTGTTGATTCCGCAGTCTTTTCCAATCGATGAACACGCGATCAGTGAGAGCTTTAATCTAGGTATAATATCGTCGATAAACATGAAATTAAGTGCTTGACGCGAACGCTAAAAGATCTTAGGAATTCGCGAGAGACAGCGTCTTGTTCGACGCCAATTTAAGCTTATTAATCACGTACTTTATTAGACCTCAGGTTGCCCATATACAGCTTCAATATTATCACTAGTACTAATATGTACACCGGCACAGTCCCGAAAATACAGTTTAGGTCTTTGTTGCAATTGAAAAACTTGCACACCTAGAAACGTCATTGCTAATCGCCTCAAATGTGAAAATAATTCCGGTGCCCTGCTCTAACCTGTGGAACGTGCATGACAAGCACAGCCGTCGTCGTTATGCTCATCCTTAATAGCTTCTCTTTTTTGTTCTGGTAAGGCCATTGACCGACGAGACTTGAGAGTCTCTTCGTGAAGCCATGATAGCGATCCCAACTGAACTCCATGCCTTTCGAAACAGTGTTTCGTTTTCGGCTACCGACGGCGTACTGGATCTCGAATTTTCCCCTTCGGCGTGAGAAACGAATCAATAATTCACACAGACCACGGAACGCGTACGTGAATGACAAAGTGCTATACACGCATCAACGTTACCTACTCGATTTCTGTAGCGCACGTGCCGAGTCTCATGGTAACAAGGGGATACAATTTTTTCCGCATGGAAAGTGTCAATAAAAATATATTCAACGAAAAAATAAATTCTCCTTACTGTGGGAGGTAAAATGAACTCTTCTTTTTCTCTGAATAGAATAGCAAAAACGTTGCGCGTGCAAATCATAAAAATTATACGTCTTTTCGCGAGAAATGCTTCTTACAAAATCTTCTCTTGGTGGCTCTTTTTCTGATAAATTTAGTTTCGCGCGTATTGTTAATGGTGAGGGATAAGGTGAATTTTTTTTAGGAATACTTTTCTTCGTTATAACAAGCGTGATCTGTGCCTTCTACTACTTGGTAAATTTAATTTATTATCTCACTTGAGGATTGTACAATTTTAGTAGATTATTAAGTAATAATCGTATGATTATTAAGTATAGTAGTTATTAAATAATAATCGTGTGATTGTTATTTAATAACTGTTACGTTTCTCTTCTTGTTACATATAATATATTTAAAACTTATTATAACATATTTAAAGAGTTATGATTTTTGTGTTATATCAACTGAATGTACTTTCAAGAAACGATCTAAAAACATTCGTACGTTAACCTGCTTTAGGTACAATTTTTAAAACAATTTTTAATGGAAGGTGTTATATTGCATTCGGGTATAATGGCATGTTATTATATACACATGTAAGTCTATCTCATTGTCGTTCTCGTGAATTGAGTAATCTCGCAATCAGGCGCAAATGTAATATTCGCGCTTCAACAATCACGATTGATCATTCCAGAGATGCAAGTACCGTGAAGTATGACATCGACGTTTGTAGAATCTTTAAATTGAGGAAATATTTCTTTCAAATTAAAGAAGCCGCTATTTGTCACGGTTCAGAAACACTTACGTAGTGACCCATTTCTACCTTACCGTGGTGAAGTTTTCCATCGAGAAGATGTAAATCTTGCCGGCGCTCATGAAGGTGGGATAAATACTCTTCTTCAACACGAACAGAAGCATCCTCTGCGACTTCACAGGTATCTCGTACCAAGGGATGTTATAACTGCAATGTTATAACGCAATGAGATACACCGATTGAATATCGGGTGTAGCTGATGATCTTCACGGAATCCTTCGTCCTTACATCTTCTCGCGCGTCTGAAGACTGTGATCTATCAGCTTTTGCCCTTCGAAGCTGAGGCAGAATAGGTGGATCAGTTGAGCGAGCACGTAGACGATATATCTCACCGCTTCTATCAGGTCGCTGAGTTCTAGCGTAATCTCGAATCCGAAAAATAAAACGATTTAATTTTCCTTACACCGATTCCCAGCAAACATGATGACGCGTACAAATGACGTGTTAAAAGCGTAAGCGAAATCTATTTAGAGAAAGACTCTAATAAAGTAAGCGAATCTATTTCGGAACAGCGCCTATTTCGAAACACTTTAATTTTTTTCCTGCATTAGCCGTCAAATAATATCAAATTTTCATATTAGTAACAAAGAACATGTTCTGAAAATTTTATATTATTTGACGGCTAATACAGGAAAAAAATTAAAATGTTTCGAAATAGGTGCTGTTCCGAAATAGGTTCGCTTACTCTAACGGACCAATAATAAGTAATGACGTTAGAGACGTCATCAAAACTTCATGTATTTGGACAAATATATCGTTCGCTGCTTTGCAAAAACCTCGGCAGAGTAGCTTGCAAAATCTTAAATAAACGAACACGTACTTGTATCAAGGTAATGCTAACCATCACCGTAATCATCACTATCTGTATCGCCAGGGTTAACGAGAAGGTGTCCTCAAGCAGCTGGGCAAAACTACGGCGAATCAGCAGAGAGAGTGAGCAATCCATGATTAATAGAAATTTACAATCTTTTACATTCTATACACCCACTGTAAAGCCCTCCAGTGTGCGTGCACCGAGAATACAATTCGTTTGTGATAATGGTCGCTTGGTCGATTGCGGGCGACCGTCACGGAATTCGTGCGCTCGCACGTTAATTGCTCGAACCGAAATCTGCAAGCGTTTACGTGACATTCACATGCATTACAACGTGGACACTCGGCGTTCGCAATAACGCTCGCGCCGTAAATCGCACTCACCCTACTATCGCGAAAATGCCGCAGACGTGCTCGACGTAAGTCACGAGCATGCAGTCGTGGGCGACTATCCCGATCATTGCGACCTCCCAGGCCACGACAGCGTGCCAGAAAATGTAGTAAAAGTATTTCCTGTCGTCGACGAAGTAGTACGCCGGATACGTAAGTATAAGGGGGCGAGTTTCGTTGAGGGGTAACACGGCGTCCAGGAATTGCGGTATGAGCGCCATCGACAAGAACATATACAGCGATATGAAGCAATACACTGCAACGGACAAAGTTGCGGAAGCAGCCGACGATCGTTAGATTTCTTGTTTATATTGGGAGTACAAATTAGTTCGGTCCGTTTTCAAAAAATGGCTCTGGCTGTTATGAATGTTTCGTAGTGACAGCTGATTTCGGTGGTTTCAGAGAGGTTAGACATCTGTCAATAATATTCAGTTTATATCGCTTTGAGTTTCATACAAAACCCCTGTTTTTTACTGTGTTGAATATGTCAAATTTTGTGTTAACTAAGCAGCATTTGCGGGAGGTTTTCTGCTTTAATTGGAAGAAAAGTGCAGCTGAAGCGCATCGAACGCTTGTAGAAGTTATGGTGACAATGCTCCAATTGATAAATCATGTAGAGAATGGTTTCGACGTTTCAAGAAATGGTGATCTCAGCGTTGAAGACAAGCCTCGCTTTGGACAGCCAAAAAAATTCGAAGACAAAGAATTGAAGACATTACTCGATGAAGATCCGAGTCAAACGCAAGAGGAGCTTGCAGAATCATTGGAAGTTACGCTTTGTTGATTCGTTTGAGCCGTGCATTACGAGAAAAACGGTCAGAATACGAGCAAAGACATGACAAAGTTATTCTTCTGTATGATAACGCTCGGCCTCATGTCGCCAAAGTCGTAAAAAATTATTTGGAAACGCTCAAGTGGGATATTTTACCGCACCCACCGTATTCGCCGGACATTGCTCCTTCTGATTACTGGTTGTTCCGACGGATGCAGCACGATTTGGCAGGTCACCGGTCCACTTCTTTCGCAGAAATCGAAAATTAGCTCCTAACTTGGATCGTCTCAAAAGACGAAACATTTTTTCGAGATGGAATTCGAAAATTGCCTGAGAGGTGGGAAAAAGTAGTAGCCAGCGATGGACAATACTTTGATTAATCTGTTCATTCATTTTGTTCTGAAATAAATGCATTTTTACCACAAAAAACGGACCGAACTAATTTGTACTCCCAATATTACATTGAGGAAAAAAGCGGTTGGGTGGACAAAATCGACGGTCACCAGCCATCAAAGGAATATTGAATATTGAATTTAACAGAATACAATGTTAATGCAACAATAAGTTGCGTTGAAATCACTATATCAACTTATTGTTGCATTAACATTGTATTTTGTTAAATAGATTCAATATTTCTTTGATGGCCGGTGACCGCCGATTTTGTCAATCCAATCGCTTTTTCTTTTCAGTGTAGATTTTGTCATATTGTAAATCGCAAAATAAGACAGCTGCATAGCATAATATCACCTCGACTAAAGAGCATTTACGATAAAGTTGCCATGTTGATCTGTAAAACATGTTCATTAGTCGAGACGGTCTTGTACTGTGCACACACAGCTATGTTACTTCGTGTACAATGGTCCTAATCCACACTGAGAGAAGAATTTAGTAAATATTATCAAAATTTGGTTACTATTACTAAATGGTAGACGTAAATATAGCGGGCCAAAGCTATGGCAATACTTATTAATTAATTTAGTTCTGTAAAATAAATTATTTATTTGACAGAAGTAAAATTTATTTGCTTCCAGAATATATTTGGTAAATAAAACTTATTGAATAGTTGAGCAAAATAAGCGATTTTGTAGTAGTTACAAAATTTTTGGTAGGTTCAACCAACCATCTGTAATAATAGATATTGAAACGATGTAATAGCTGCAAATGAATGAATTTTTCGTTGTGCTGCAACAAAACATACTTATACTGGTAACAAAATAGAACTCGTACCTACTGAATTTTTTATTACATGGGATATAACAATTTCATAACAATTATCCAATATCTGCTCATAACTGTAATATATTTCATATTAAATATTTAACATTAAGTAACTATTACTAAATTATTTAATTGATGTTACTGTGAATGCAATTACGTCATACTCCCGATCTATTAAATATTTGGTAATTATTATCATATTTAGTATTAGTTACTAAGGATTCAATGAATTTCTGTAACTAAATGCAGTTTGTTATAGTTACCAGTCTTTTCTCTCAGTGCACGGACACGAGAGACACGAAAATCATATACTGAGAAGGAAAGTGGTTGGATCGACAAAATCATCGTTGGTCCGCGATCATCAAAGAAATGTTGTAACTATTCAACAAAATACGCGTTAGTGCAACAATAATTTGCGTTGATATTACTATATCAATGCAGATATAGCGATAGCAACTTATTGTTGTGTTAACGCGTAAATAAATACAATATTTGATAGATACAATATTTTTCTTATGACCGGTGACCGTCGATTTTGTCGATTCAATCGCCTTTCTTTCTCAGTGTAGGAAATCGAGGCAATTCATTCTTACGCGAGTATCCCAGGGAGTACCGTCTGCCGTTCTCGGCATATTTCTTCATGATTTCGTGCTCTTCCGGAGACCTCAGCAGGTCCCAATCGACGAACAATTGATCGGTGAGACCTCTAATCTGGGAACACGATCGACAGATAACGGCCTCACTTCCTCCCACGAGACTTTCCTATACACTCGATTACTCTAGACTCTCGAGAAGCTAATACAACCGTTACGAAACGATCAGTGTACTTTGTGACTGCTCAAGTGGCACGTGTACAGCTTCACCAAGGCGATACTCGACAACAGGTAGGACGCGAAGGTCGGGAAAATACACGGCAGGTGTCCGTCGCATTCAACGAGCTTCGCTATCTGAAAACAATCGTTATTCACGGAGTGCAGTATCGACGACTCGTTCGCTCGTCCGCGCTTTTGTTTCAGAGACTATCAATTACTTGCGGGACGATCAGAGAAAGTGTGACTAGAGTCACTATAATCAAGCCGAGAATCTTCACTCTTCGTCGCTGGTAGGGCCACTGGCCGGCCAACGATGACACTTTCCTGACGATGCCGTAGTATTGGTCCCAACGGGAATCCATATCAGCTTCGTTCACGGCCACTCGCGATCGACTAACTTTGAAATTTTATTTCGAGTAACGACTCCTGTCACACGCGATAATGCGAGCGTAGGCGTGCATAATGCAAACGCTTGGACTGTGTGTATTTTAGAGTGACTATTTTCTGCTGCACGTTTCCCCAACAGATATTATGCGAATTATAAGATATAGAAAGCAGCTGTTGCACTGTATTTACTACTAAGTACAGGCTGACAATCAACGAAACTCCTCCTCATCGATCAGACAAGCCGAACTCGGTAGCTTCCCTCCTATGTACGCCCACCTACGCACTTAAAACAACTAACTTATCGAACTTCGCAGCTATGCATAAAGCTTGATTTGGAAATGCTTTGCAAAAGTGAAGGTACAACTTATTTCGGAACTAGCAACTAGCAACGATACAGCTGGCAACTTTCCAACATGCATACGATATATATGAGTGCGTGCGATCTTATAACGAAACAATCTGTACAGTAAACGAAAGTTTATTATTTTATTATTATTATTGATGTATCATTATTATTGATATGTCTGCTCTTTGATTGTTGTGTCGTTGGAACTCTCCTTTTCTCACATCTGTGCTTACGAACACTGATGTGACGGGTTTCTTGGACTTAGCTATCGATAGTGTGTCACATCTCATTTTTTAACTTTTATAACAACTACA
The DNA here is from genome assembly GCF_010583005.1 of Odontomachus brunneus. Taxonomy (NCBI): domain Eukaryota; kingdom Metazoa; phylum Arthropoda; class Insecta; order Hymenoptera; family Formicidae; genus Odontomachus; species Odontomachus brunneus. Next base: position 300,579 of record NW_022639465.1, read on the forward strand.
AGGAATGTAAAGGAAGGAAGTCGTTGATTGTATTGAACGTCGCCTGAAGAGGACCACATCCCATGGTCGAAACGTTGCGCAAGAATAAATTTAAATTTGTATTATTTATTTGATTTGACTTTATAACGTTTAACATCTACGTGTTTGGCTCTTATCGTCCTGAAGACTCACTTATTAATATTTATTATTTTACTTCATTAAAAAGATATGCGCGAGTATGTGTGTGTGTGTGTGTGTGTGTACCATTATACAGGATATTAATGATATCGATCATGGACTACTAAACGGACGTGAGCACTGTGAAGTACGACATCGAAGTCTGTAAAATCTTCGAAACAGAAGAATGTGTTACTGAAGCGACTCCCTGGAGTAACTTTCGCGCACGGAAAAAATAATTTGCTGCAGCAGCAAACTAATTTGCTACATATGGACAGTTAAATATAATCCACTGTGTTAGCTACTTTTTCTTTGCTGTAGAAACCTATTTTCTTGCTATGATAACAAGAAAGTCTGCTCCTACAACAAGAAAAGTAGCTAACGTAGCAGATTTGGACAACTAAACATAATTTACTGCTTTAGCTACTTTTTTTGTTGCAGGAGCAGATTTTCTTGTTATCATAGCAAGGAAATTGGCTCCTGCAGCAAAGAAAAAGTGGCTAATACAGCAAATTATGTTTAGTTGTCCATATGTAGCAGATCTTTTTTTCTGTGCGTAAGTAATTTGTCTTTTTAATTAAGATGATTTTACCGTGGCGAAACTCTCCAGGCAGAAGATGTAAATCTTGCCGGCGCTCAAGAATGTCGGCTGAAAGCTCTGTATCATCACCATAATAATCAGTTTTTGCGATTTCAAGGGTGCTTCGTACCAAGAACTGCTGTATCTGCAATGTTCCAAAGAATTAAATGCCGGGAGAGAAGGAGGGGTATCAAGCGCGAAAATCGAATGATGTTCAAGTAAATCGAAAGCGATCTTGTTCTTACATCTTGTCGCGCGTCTGAAGACTGTGATCCGATAACTTTTGTCCCTCGAAGCTGAGGAAGAATAAATGAAACAGCTGACCGAAGATGTAGAGCACATACTTCAGTATTTTTAATAAGTCGAAATCTTGCGTGATCTTGAGTACGAAAACTGTCTCTTAGATTTTTCTCTGTATATATTAAATCGAGCATAACTTCATAACGAATGAAACAATACATACATACTTGTAGTAAGGTAATGCTAATTCCTATTGTACTTATCAATAATTGTATCGCGAAGGGCATGGTAAAGATACTCTCGAGAAGTTCCGTGAATCTGTGACATAAAAAAAAAACAATGCACCAACGGGAACTGAATTTTCCTAATCGTGTCTAGACATTTCTTTATCTACGAATGGCGACTTTAACTCTCTTATTGTGTCACTGAATGTCAGAAACATCTGGTTACGAAAATACTTTGACTTAATGACATAATCAGATGGCCATTCAACTTAACTACGTGATATACTCACTTCAAGGCTTCTCTGTGCATATTCACAAAAAAGGCAACTTTCTCATGATATATGCTGTCCAAATCAGTTTTTATATGTTCCACCATCTTGTTTTGATTGCAGAATAAACACTCGAAACGATGTCTGCAAAAAATCCGTACATGATTTTGCTTACATCCTGAACAAGATGAAACATTACATTTTTAGTATAGTAAAGGTTTACAAGATTTAGTCGGATCGTCGATGATCTAATTCTGTGCTCGGAAAATATATTATATGTATTAAATGTATACATATATATACATAATATGTATTAAATGCACATTTCGGGCAGATTTTTTAAACGACATCCATTATTTTCTATTTCCACCTATTATATATAGGGTGTCTAAAACATCTTATATATAATACATAAACAGAATAGTAATTATTTATAATTAATATAAATAGTATTTATTTATTTATGGAAATAAGAATTTGTGAGAGAGAGCATAAAAACATTTTAATGACGGTTTATGCTGGAAGATACGATTCCAGCATATTTCTTATATGAGGACGCTCCTGAGACAAAGCGAGGAATAATTTGGCGTCGCTTCAAAAATCTGCTCGAAATATGCATCTAATTCCGAGCACTGATCTAATTGGCTCAAAAGATGCGCTATTTTATAGATGGAGTCAAAACACATATGTTAATGTAACATAAGAAATATGACTAAAAATCCAACACACTTGTCCTCTGTTACTAAATATATCTCGACGTGTTTGTCTTGCATTATGAGATCAAAACAAAAATCATTCGTTTACCCGACCACAGCGAATATGTTGCAAATGCGTTCGACGTAAGTCACGAACATACAATCGTGTGCGACTATTCCGGTCATAAGTATCTCGAAGCCCAGGACAGAATGCCAGAAAATATATAGAAAATAGCGCTTATGATCCACGAAGTAGTACGCCGGGTACGGCATTAGAATAGGACGTGATTCGTTGAGTGGCATTACGATATCGAGTACTCGTGGTATAAGAGATATCGACATGAATGTCCACACACCTATTAAGCAGTATACTGAAAAATATGAAGTATTTTTAAAGGGTGAATGCGTGCAGACGTGCGATGAATCTTTCCCTCCATACTACTCACTCGGATATATCAGGGAGAAAAGTCTACAATTTTCGGCGTACGACTTCGAGATCTCGTATTCCTCAGGACTTTCCAGCTTTACCCACTCGATAAGCAAATGTTCTGTCACTTCTCTAACCTGATAAAACATCCGTTAGTGGTGCATTCTCGTTATCTAATGCCATGAGGACACTCGTGATAACGATGAAGAAAGATCTTTACGCAAATCCAACACGGAAGAGAAGATTGGTTGAATTAATATGACAATGATACAACTAAGCGTGCTTTGCTTGAAGGGAACAGAATTGCTCGCTTTGAAGAGCTGAATCTGGTTCACTTAGTCGTGTTAATTGCTTCACACCAATCTCTTTTCTTCGTGAAGAAAAAGCGTTCGATATTTCTCTATATGGAAAATTGTCAAATTAGAGTATTAGAATCAATTATGCGCGCGACATGGGTAACGCGACAGTTACTTTACGAATGTTCACAATGAACGTGTACACCTTCACCATGGCTACGCCTGTCAATAGGTACGACGTCATCGACTCGAATGTGCACTGCAGGTCCTGCTCGCACGTTAACTGATACGCGATCTGGAAATGTCGTCGATTCCTTGCCAATGGGTTTCTGCTTGTGGCACAGTCAATTAACAAATTTACCTGCGGGACGAATATAGATAACATAGTCACGGTCAGAAAGCCGAGGCGAAAGAATTTGGTCTTCACGTCCAGGAACGGCCATATACCGGTGAGTAACGATAATTTCCGTATGTTACCATAATAATAATTCCATGTGCCTTCCATAGTTCACTGAGAAGTACTGTACGTATCCGATATCACACAATAAAACGAGACACTGCTCTCGCATTCCCTTTCCAGCGACCCGTGAAGAGTTGAATACATAATTCACGCGGGCGAAACGAAGAATACGCCACGCACGCAAAGTGTACGGACTGTGTAAACGACCGAGCGTGTCGCGGTGAGCGAGGGGCGCGTGCACTTGACACTTTGATATTTGCACAGGTAGTCATTACACTCCCTGGCATGATAACATAGTGTCACGACGCCCTTCTAAGCGGAGTGCGTGTCGCTTAGAAGGTTCGTGGAAATTCTCCCCACGGTCGACGAAATGTTTCCCTTTAGCTTCTTTTTTTATAGAGGCAGATATAAGAAAAATACGCAAAGAAGGAATGGGTTAAGCGGGATATAGAGATAGTAAGATATAATAAGTAATTATCGTCGCTCTAAATTATATGATGGTCGTGTGAGTGCAAGTGAAGTGAATTTTCTCCAAAATTAAAAATGTCAAATTTTTCCTCTAGTTTCCTTCCTTCCTTGCTTCCTTCTTATAGATTCTTCTTATATATTCAGGAAGGAACATAAAAGAAGAATGTGTTGAGCAGATAGTAAGATATAATGAACGAGTAAGTAAAGTATGAAGTACTACTGTGTCCAAAAAGTAAGATCAGTTTTCAATTTAAATCGCGCGGGTAGACCGCACATCATAAATATTTTTTTTCTAAGTTGGCAGCATTATGACAGACATCTGTGACAAATTTCATGTCAAAACATTCATTACTTTTTGCTTTACGCTTGGTTTTGTACTACGCTAAAAGTGTATTCGGCGATTTTTACAATGTCTAATTATATTGAGCAAAGAAGTTGCATTAAATTTTGTTTGCGGAATGAAATTTCGAGTGCAGAAACGTTCAGGATGTTGCAGAAAGCCTTCGGGGACCATGCTTTGTCGGAAAGGAATGTTTACAAATGGTATAAACAGTTCAAAAAAGGTCGTGAAAGTGTTGAAGACGAAGAGAGTTCCGGACGACCATCAACCTCTACCGATGAACAACACGTTAAGAAAATCGAAGAACTTGTGCTTGCTAATCAACAAAGAGTATTATTTGAGTGTTATGCGTCATTTGCGTGAAGCTATTCGCAAGAAGAGGCCAGAATTATGGGCAGACAATTCTTGGTTTTTGCATCACGATAATGCACCTTCTCACATTGCACTCGTTCTTCGTGACTTTTTCGCCAAAAATTCGATCCATATCGTTCCACAACCACCGTATTCGCTTGATTTAGCACCGTATGACTTCTAGCTATTCCCGAAACTCAAAAGACCACTGCGGGGAAATCGTTTTGAGACGATAGAGAAGATACAACGTGAATCGCTACGCGCTCTGAAAGCCATCCCGGAAGGCGACTTTAATTTTTGTTTCGAGGACTGGAAAATACGTTGGCATAAGTGTATTGTGGGGAGGGGATTACTTTGAAGGCGACGAAATAGATTTGGAAGAATAAATAAATATTTTTTGAAATAAATAAAAACTGGTCTTAATTTTTGGACACAGTAGTATGAGTATAAATGAAGTGAATTTTCCCCGAAAGTACCGATGCTTCTAGACATTCCAATTGTTTTAAATACGAATTTAAATACGAATTTAAATTTCCACAATATGAAATATATATTCTATGTGGGAAATTTGAATATATTTACATTTAAAGATCAAAATAATAAAAATATCCGATATCATAAGTACGTGTCCAGCAATTACTTTTTTTACTTTGTAAACATTTTTTTCGTGATATCATATGGAAGCGAGTATCTTCTATTACTTCCCATCTACTCATCATGATACCACATATACACGACCAATGGGGAAATGTATATCATTACATTCTGTTGCTGGTCGAGTCGCGAACCTTGGCGATTTACCCTTTGTGCAAAACATATAAATTGGAACTCCCACGAAAACAAATCCTTCTCGCCATCAAATTTTCTCTTCTTTTTTTCCATGAACATATCTCAACAAGACACGTAAAGGGAGATAGGAGTGGATAAGTGAACATGCCTCTCATTCAAGAGAATTCGCGAGCCACTCATGTATCTTTGAAAACGATGCAGCAAACTTTGACAGGAAACAAACAACGCTTTTATACGTATTAACAGTCGTTCAAAAAGAAACAATAAAGATATCCTGTTTTATTTAAATTACAATTAAAGACACGTGTACCACTTCGCACAGCATATCAGTATCATCCACCGTAACTTACTGAAAGGACGAAAGTACCGTAAAGTATGACATCGAAGTTTGTAGAATCTTTGAAAAGAAGAAAACTCATGTTATATTAATAAGGCTTCGAGACAGCGTCTCGGATAATTCTCACTTTACCGTGGTGAAGCTCTGCAAGGAGAAAATGTAAATCTTGCCGGCGCTCAAGCAAGTCGGCCGAAGGCTCTGTATCATTACCAGAATGAGCAGTTTCTGCGATTTTACAGGCGCCTTGTACCAGAAACTGTTGTATCTGCAAAATACGCGCGAGACACGCAAATCGAGCTTGGGAAATGACACTTCGGGGACACGAGACAATTGCGAGGTCAATTCCGGAATAGTGGAAATTCAAACACAAACTAACAGTAACTTCGACGTTATTAATTTCCCACTTAGTAATGTAAATCTAACGTAACGCATGTTGGACATAACACAGTGCTCATTGCCGAATGAGAAATTATAAGATTGACTATGTACTATGTTACTGTTAGTTTTTTGTTTATTGGGAAACGATCGACTCACATTCTGTCGCGCATCTGCAGGCTGTGATCTATCAGCTTCTGTCCCTCGAAGCTGAGGCAGAACAAGTGGATCAGTTGCCCAATGACGTATAACACGTACCTCGTTATTTCCAACAGGTCGGACTCCTTCGTGATCTCAAACACGAAAAGTACAATGTTCTACGTTTCCGCCGAATCCGAGCGTTATTTCACGTCACGACGAATAGATACGTACTTGTAGCAAGGTACTGCTCATCCCCAACACGACGCAGATCAGTTCCAGCGCGAAAGGCACGGTGAAGGTTCTCTCGAGAATCTGCGCGAACCTGCGACAAACATGAGAGATAAAAAAGAAATACTTTCGTTTGTCTCCCCGTTCTTCGCAATTTTATTGATTTCAAACGGGAACGCGTTGCATCACTTCTTTCGTTACTCACTTTAAAGCTTCGCGATGAGTGTGCACGAAGAAAGCGACTTTCTTACGATACATATCGCCCGAATCAATGTTTATGTTCTCCACAGTTTGGCCATGATCACAGTACAAATATTTAAAACGTAATCTGCAAGCGATTTCCACATTCAAAATATAATTTTATTTTATCTTAGAGTCTCAGACTCTCCTCTATAATTTTTGTAGGAACGTAAAACGGATTGAGGTGAACACAAAAAGTCTCATACCGTTTTGCGATATTCGCAATAAATCTCAAGATATTAATTAAATTTAATTAAAGATATTAATTAAATTTATATAATCTAATAATATTAATTTAATTAGAGACTTTAATTAAATTTATTATATTCATTAAAGAAAATTGGTAAATGATCACATGCCATATGGTAGATGAGATGTGTGCTAGTAGCGTAGTCCTTTGATTTATTTTGCAGAGTTTGTTTTGAATCGGCCACGGAATTAACTATAATAGGGTATTCAATAATTTTATTGCATTAATAATTAAAAATCTATATGGTTATTTGCAAAATAATACAGGACTTTTTTATTTAGTTTCATTTAATGTATTAGCATATAACAGCACATATGAGCCATTACAGCTCATCATACTATATCGCGCGTGATGATTCTACAATTTTGATTTGATATTTTAGACTTTCGTAGTGTCCATGCATATTAGATTTGGTTTCCGGGTTTGAGCCGCGTGGACTCTTCTTTGTTCGATTTCAAAGAAAGGGGAATCTAACAAAACAAAGAAATCAAACAAAGAAGAATCCTCGCGACTCAAACCTGGAAACCAAATATAATATTCTGCAATCTTCTTTATTTAATACCTACTGTCGTGAATATCGCAATACGAGACTTTTATGTTCAATCCGTTCTACCTACAAAAATTGCGGAGGAGAGTCTGCAAGTATATCATAAGGTTTGTCTTCGCAGAAGAATTGATATCTCACCCGACCACTGCAAATTTGCTGCAAATGTGCTCGATGTAAGTCACAAACAAGCAATCGTGGGCGACTATGCTGGCCATAATTATTTCCCAGGCCACGAGAGAATGCCCGAAAATGTAAATAAAGTATTCCCTATTATCCACAAAGTAGTATCCGGGATACGGCATCAGTACGGGACGGGATTCATTGAGGGGCCGTATGATATCTAGTATGGGTGGTACAATCGATACCGACATGAACACGCACACAGCCATGAAGCAATATACTGCAAAATGCAGACGCGCTTTATGAGAGGAAAGACACCGAGATTCCCCTTACGAGCCGAAATAGATAATGTCGAATGTTCACCCGAGTATATCAAAGAGAATCGTCTGCAATAATCGGCGTAAGACTTCATGACTTCGTACTCCTCGGCGGTCTCCAGTTCTTTCCAGTCGTTGAACAGGTGCTCGGTGAAAATTTTGATCTGGAAAAGACTCAATCGATGGCAAACTTTACCAGCAATCGGACGAAATAACGAGTCGACCCTTGCGAGAGCGCGTAAATATTTCATTACTAGTCATTAACAATCATAAATGAGAAAAAATATCTAAACTATGAATAATATTTATTCGCTAGAATAAATCACGTACTTGCTTAAACTAATATATTTTTCAAGTAAAAATTAATATTTTGAATAAAAATGTTATTAGCACTCATTGAATAAATATGTTTTATTTCTTAGATACTTTTCCCTCTCAGTGTAATTATCATATTAAAATCATAGTCGAAATTTGATTATTATATGAAGATGATAATTATCATACTTATCATCAAAGATAGTTTATTATCATAATTATCATCAAAGATAGTTAATAATAATTTTATTATTCAGCATTTTTTTCCGCTTGAAGTGCAATTTTATCGAGGTCGAGTACGGCGATGCACCGAGTCGCGAAGCGTACTTTAGAAATGTTTAGTTGGAACGAATACACCTTCACCAAAGCCACACTGGTCAAGATGCACGATGTTATCGACTCAAACATACACTGCAGATCCTTCTCGCAGGTGAACTGTTGTGCTATCTAAAAATACGATGAATCTCTCGCGATAAGCTTTTGGTGATTACGCACGTCTTGACTTTTACCTGCGGGACGAATATAGTTAACAACGTGGCGGACAGCAGAGAGACGCGTAGCAACCTCGCTCTCGGTTCCAGATACGGCCATATGCCGGTGAGCGAGGATAATTTGTAGATGATGCCGTAATAATAATTCCAAGTGATTTTCATTTTTGCCGCGGAAATACTGCACCGTTCTCTGGTTGACTGAGGCTCGAGTAGGTGGTCGACCTCGACCGTAGGGAAAATAGGAACGGGGTGCATTCGATACCCCTCCAGCGATCATGCGTGCTGCGTCTCGCGACATGTGACGATCACGTGCATTTGACAGCTCCTTATTTATATTTCGTGTTTCCAACAATCGATTCTTCCCTCGCTGCGTAACAAGTGCCAATTAGAGTGTCCGAGAAAATAAGTATTTCTGTTAAGAGAGGGTCAAGAGACATTCCCTCTTGCCGGAATCGAAGATCAGGATATCACATGATGGAAAAACTACGCCTCTTAAAGGCGAAAGTTGTTTTTTTACGGAGGTATACCTGCTAGATGCTTGCGATTGGCTATCCCCTCCAACAATAAGTCTACCTTTGGCATATTTGACATTATCGTATAGCACATTGAATCGCGAGAGAGAATAATTTCTTTAACAAACATTTTTTTCGCGATAGAAAGTGAAGAATTTGCATGTTGTGTCGCATCAGTAAGTACAGTTCATTTTTTATGTGAAACTCACGTCTCTGGTAAAAGAAATTGTTAAATTGTATAACTGTTAATCAATGACGAGACACGAAAATTCGATTTGCGCAAACCTGTCTTACTCGAAACATAACGGGGGAATTC
>NW_022639465.1:310072-317419 GCF_010583005.1 Odontomachus brunneus
TTATGTAAAGTGTTCCAGATTTGCCTCCGCAACATTCGTGATGAAGTAGAACGAATTATATATCAAAACAACCTCCTATCCTTATACAAAATTCTGACAAAATTCTAAGACAACTTTTTATCTTGTAAAACTTTGTTAAACTTATTTTTTAAGTTGTTATGCAAAATATTTTACCTATTACGAATCGGATACAGGAAATAGCCTATCAGTTATTTAATCAGCTTCCAATATTCACTGCCAGTGTAGAAATCGATAGTTTATATGTATACTAAAGATTTTTGTAACTGGCAATAATTTCAGAAAACACAGCTACGTTAATATGCACACAAACATGCAAGTATGAGCTCGACACGCGGATAGACGGAAGGTTCCCATGTGCGTAAGTGGAGGGAGGAAAACGCTAGTGTGTCTGGGCACGATTCCCCATCATGCGTTCAGTCAACGAATTGCCTTCGCTGTGTGTACAAGTGTTAAGACCTGGACGCAAATATTATCGTTGCTGACAGAGTCGTAAACATAAATTGGTGTTAGAAATCAATGCACAAGGATTGACATTAATGCAAGTCATATCCATCGCATTGCCTACGTATACGTGAATCCTTATGCCTTAATTTCCAACACTGATTTATGTTTACGACTTATATATATATATATATATATATATATATATATATATATATATATATATATATATATATAGGTTGGCGATTGATAATCCTTTGGAGTTAAACACGTGGTTTGATTGTGTATTTCTTTGAAGGATTATCATTAATAGTAACTAACAGTGATTAATTGTGTTTTTTTTATTTTTTTTCTAATTACCTGTTCATACGTGAGTGCGAGTGAGAAAGAGACATAAAGAGAAGAAAAGAGAGAGAGAGAGATGCTAAAAACGTGCTTGAATACATGCGTGTATTATCGTAGCTGTGTGTTTTAATTAATTATAGTGTGTTTGCCAGTTATAAAAATCTTCAGTATATTTATAACATGAAGTATCAATTGCTATGGTGGCAGTGAATATTTGAACGTAGCTTGTGTATAACGATCAGCTGACTGCAGCAGACATTCCACGTCTGACGGTGAGTTGCATCACTTCTGTCTATCTTTTGTACACGATTTGTGATAAACAAACATTTTTTTCGTGATATCACGTGGAACCAAGCACCCTCTGTTACCTCATACCTCCTCATCATGATACCACACATACACGACTCATGGGGAAATGTGTATCATTATATTCTGTTGCTGGTCGAGTCACGAACCTTTGCACGAAACATATAGATTGGAACTCCCACGAAAACAGACTCTTCTCGCCACCAAATTTTCTCTTATTTTTTTTCCACGAACATATGTCAGCGAGACAGGTAAAGGGAGATAGGAGTGGATAAGTGAACGTGATTCTCATTCAAGAGAATAAGCGAGCCACTCGTGTACCTTTGAAAACGATGCAGCAAACTTTGACAAGAAGCAAACAACGTTTTTGTACGTATTAACAGTCGTTCAAAAACAAACAATGAAGATATGCAGTTTTATTTAATTAAAATTAATGACACGTATACCACTTCGTACAGGATATCAGTGTCATCCACCGTGACTTACTGAAAGGATGAAAGTACCGTAAAGTATGACATCGAAGTTTGTAGAATCTTCGAAAAGAAGAAAACACATGATATATTAATGAGGCTTCGAGACACTGTCTCGGATAATTCTCACTTTACCGTGGTGAAGCTCTGCAAGGAGAAAATGTAAATCTTGCCGGCGCTCAAGCAAGTCGGCCGAAGGCTCTGTATCATCACCAGTATGAGCAGCTTCTGCGATTTCGTGGGCGCCTCGTACCAGGAACTGTTGTATCTGCAAAATTCCTGCGAGATACACAAATCGAGCTTGGGAAATGACACGTCGGGGATACGGGCCAAGTGATAGGTCAATTCCGGAATAGTGGAAATTCAGCAAACACCAACTAACAGTAACTTCGACGTTATTAATTTCCTACTCAGTAATATAAATCTGACGTAACGAATGTTGTACGTTACATTGACCAAGTGAGAAATTATAAGATTGACTATGTACTCTGTTACTATTAGTTAGTGTTTATTGGGAAATGATCGACTCACATTCTGTCGCGTGTCTGCAGGCTGTGATCTATCAGCTTCTGTCCCTCGAAGCTGAGGAAGAACAAGTGGATCAATTGCCCAATGACGTATAACACGTATCTCGTCACTTCCAACAGGTCAGACTCCTGCGTGACCTCAAACACGAAAAGCACAAATGTTCTACGTTTCCGACCAATTCAAGAGTTACTTCACGTTACGACGAATAGATACGTACTTGTAGCAAGGTACTGCTCATCCCCAACACGACGCAAATCAGTTCCAGCGCGAAAGGCACGGTAAAGGTTCTCTCGAGAATCTGCGCGAACCTGCGATAAACATGAGAGATAAAAAAGTAATACTTTCGTTCGTCTCCCCGTTCTTCGCAATTTCATTGATTGCAAACAGGAACGCGTTGCATCACTTCTTTCGTTGCTCACTTTAAAGCTTCGCGATGAAAGTGTACGAAGAGAGCGATTTTATGATGATACGTATCGCTCGGATCAGTGTTTATGTTCTTCACAGTTTTACCAAGATCGCAGAACAAATATTTGAAACGTAATCTGCAAGCAATTTCCACATTCAAAATATAATTTTATTTTGTTTTAGAGTCTCAGACTCTCTTCTACAATTTTTGTAGAACGGTTTGTTGTAGAACGGTTTTTGTAGAATGTAAAACGGATTGAGATGAACACAAAAGTCTCATACCGTTTTGCGATATTCGCAATAAATCTCAAGATATTAATTAAATTTAATTAAAGATATTAATTAAATTTATATAATCTAATAATATTAATTTAATTAGAAATATTAGTTAAATTAATTAAATAATATATTTTTAAAGAAAGATATTAATTATATTAATTAAAGAAAATTAATGAATGATCACATGCGATATGGTAGATGAATTGTGCTAGTGGCGTCCTCTGCTGTTACATATTATAGAGTTTATTTTAAATCTGCCGCGGAATTAACTATAATAGTGCATGCAACAATTTTATTACATTAATAACTAAAAATCCATATGGTTATTCGCAAAATAATACAGGACTTTTTTATTTAGTTTCACTTAATGTATTAGCATATAACAGCACATATCGCCATTACAGCTCATTATACCATGTCGCGCGTGATCATTCTGCAATTTTAATTTGATATTTTAGACTTTCGCAGTGTCTATGCATATTAGATTTAGTTTCCGGGTTTGCGCCGCGTGAATTCTTCTTTGATTCCAAAGAAATGAGAATCTAATAAAACAAAGGAATCAAACAAAGAAGAAAACACGCGGCTCAAACCCGGAAACCAAATCTAATATTCTGCAATCCTCTTTATTTAATATCTATTATCGCGAATATCGCAAAACAAAACTTTTATATTCAATCCGTTCTACCTACAAAAATTGCGGAGGAGAGTCTGCAAGTATATCATAAAGTTTGTCTTCGCGGAATTGATATCTCACCCGACCACTGCAAATTTGCTGCAAATGTGCTCGATGTAAGTCACAAACAAGCAATCGTGAGCGACTATGCCGGCTATAATTATTTCCCAGGCCACGAGAGAATGCCCGAAAATGTAAATGAAGTATTCCCTATTATCCACAAAGTAGTATCCGGGATACGGCATCAGTACGGGACGGGATTCATTGAGGGGCCGTGTGATATCTAGTATGGGTGGCACAATCGATACCGACATGAACACGCACACAGCCATGAAGCAATATACTGCAAAATGCAGACGCACTTTATGAGAGGAAAGACATCGAGGTTCCCCTTGCGTGCCGAGATAGATAATGTCGAATGTTCACCCGAGTATATCAAAGAGAATCGTCTGCAATAATCGGCGTAAGACTTCATGACTTCGTACTCCTCGGCGGTCTCCAGTTCTTTCCAGTCGTTGAACAGGTGCTCGGTGAAAATTCTGATCTGAAAAAGACCCGATCGATGACATACTTTACCAGCAATCTGACGAAATAACACGTCAGCCCTTGCTAGAGCGCGCAAACATTTCGTTACTGGTCATTAACAATCATACCTGAGAAAAAATATCTAAATAATGAATAATATTTATTCGCTAGAATAAATTACGTACTTGCTTATAGGAATCTATTTTTCAAGTAAAAATTAATATTTTGAACAAAAATGTTCTTAGCATCCATCGAATAAATATATTTTATTTCCTAGATATTTTTTTCTCTCAGTATAATTATCATATTTAAATCATAATCGAATTACAACTATCATATGAAGATGATAATTATCAATAGCTAATAATAATTTCATTATTCAGCATTTTTTCCCGCTTGAAGTGCAATTTTATCGAGGTCGAGTACAGCGATGCACCGTGTCGTGAAGCGTACTTTAGGAATGTTTAGTTGGAATGTGTACACTTTCACCAAAGCCACACTGGTCAAGAGGCACGACGTCATTGACTCGAACATACACTGTAGATCCTTCTCGCAGGTGAACTGTTGCGCTATCTGGAAATACGATGAATCTCTCGCGATAAGCTTTTGGTGATTACGTCGTCTCGACTTTTACCTGCGGGACGAATATAGTTAACAATGTGGCAGACAGCAGAGCGGCGCGTAGCAATCTCGCTCTCGGTTCCAGGTACGGCCATAAGCCGGTGAGCGAGGATAATTTGTAGATGATGCCGTAATAATAATTCCAGGTGATTTTCATTCTTGCCGCGGATATGCTGCACCGTTCTCTCGTTGACTGAGGCTCGAGTAGGTGATCGACCTCGACAGTAGGGAAAATAGGAACGGGGTACATTCGAGATCTTCCCAGCGATCATGCGTGCTGCGTCTCGCGATCACGTGCATTTGACAGCTCCTTATTTACATTTCGTGTCCCCAACAACCGATTCTTCCCTCGTTGCGTAACAAGTGCCAATTAGGGTGTCCGAGAAAATAAGTATTTCTGCTACGAGAGGGTCGAGAGACATTCCCTCTTGCCGGAACCGAAGATCAGGATATCGCATGATGGGAAAACTACGCCTCTTAAAGGCGAAAGTTGTTTTTTGACAGAGATTTACCTGCTAGATGCTTGCGATTGGCTATCCCCTCCAATGATAAGCCTACCTTTGGCATATTTAACATTATCGTATAGTATTGAATCGCGAGAGAAAAGAATTTCTTTAACAAACTTTTTTTCGCGATAGAAAGTAAAGAATTTTCATGTTGTGTCGCACCAGTAAGTGCAGTTCATTTTTTTATATGAAACTCACGTCTACCTGGTAAAAAAAATTGTTAAATTGTATAATTGCTAATTGTTAACTGTTAACGAGACACGAAAATTCGATCTGCGACAAACCTGTCTCACTCGAAACATAATGGGGAAATATATATATATATATATATATATATATATATAGATTGGCGACTGATGATCCTTTGAAGTTAAACACGTAGGTTTGGTTATGTATTTCTTCCAAGGATTATCATTGACAGTGACTAACAGTGATCAGTTGTGTTTTTTTTTATTTTTTTTCTAATTACCTGTTCGTACGTGAGTGCAAGTGAGTGAGAAAGAGACATAAAGAGAAGAAAAGAGAGAAAGAGAGAGAGATACAGAAAACGTGCTTGAATATATATGCGTGTATTACCGTAGCTGTGTGTCTTAATTAATTCAAATGTGTTTGCCAATTATAAAAATCTTTAGTATACTTATAACATAAAGTATCAATTGCTATGCTAGCAGTGAATATTTGAACGTAGCTTGTGTATAAGGATCAGCTGACTGCAGCAGTCATCCTACGTCTGACGGTGAGTTGCATCACTCCTGTTTACCTCTTGTATTCTATTCGTGATAAGCAAACTATTTTTACTAACAACTTAAAAAATAAGTCTCGGACGAAGTTTTAAAATAAAAAATTGTCTTACAATTTTCTCAGAATTTTATATTTTTAAGGAAGAATAGGAGGTTTTGAATCATTCTTGTATATATGTATATATATATTTGTAAATTATATATTGTATATTGTATATTATTCTAGCTACAGTTACTCGCATTAATATTCGGACAGCATAATATTTAAAAATTATTAGGACCTTGAATAAGTTCTCGCTGATTTTTCGTGAAAATTAATGCTTTATTTAAAAAAAGGCGTAAAAAACATGTCACTGGAAGTATTGTCCATCGCTAACCATTACTTTTTCCCATCTTTCTGGCAGCATTTGAATTCCACGTCGGAAAAACGACACGTCTTTTGAAGTTATCCAAGAGTCGACCCTTTTTTTGGCATCTTCATAAGAATGGAAGTGCTGCTCAGCCAGGCCATGTGCCATCGATCGGAACAAGTGATAATCGGAAGAGGCAATGTCTGGTGAATACGGCGGGTGGGGTAGGACTTCCCATTTAAGCGTTTCCAAGTAGGTTTTCACCGGTTGTGCAACATGTAGCCGAGCGTTGTCATGTTGCAAAATCATTTTGTCGTGTCTCTGCCCGTATAACGGCCGTTTTTCCTTCAATGCTCGGCTCAAACGCATCAATTGTAGTCGATAGCGATCTCCCGTGATGGTTTCGTTCAGTTTGCGTAGCTTATAATAAACTACACCCAGCTGATCCCACCAAATGCAGAGCAGAAGCTTCGAACCATGGATATTCGGCTTTGCTGACGATGTTGATGCATGGTCGGGCTTACTCGACGATCTTTTACGCTTAGGGTTATCGTAGTGTATCCACTTTTCATCGCCAGTCACGATACGATGCAAAAAACCTTTCCTTTTCTGCCGTTGAAGCAGCTGTTCACACGTGAAAAGACACCATTCGACGTTTTTCGGCTTCAATTCGTACGGCACTCAATGTCCCTGCTTTTGAATCATTCCTAATACTTTCAAACGTTTCGAAACTGTTGTGTGACCAACTTCTAATGATTCTGCAAGTTCAGCTAGCGTCTGACATAAGTCTTCATGAAGTAATGCCTCCAATTCATCGTCTTCAAACTTTTTCGGTGCGCCAGAGCGTTCTTTATCTTCAACATCAAAATCATTATTTTTGAAGAGTCTAAACTAATCTCTGCATGTTGTTTCCGACAGAGCATGGTCGCGGTAAGTTTCAACAAGAATTCTGTGTGCTTCAGCTGCAGATTTTTTTTTAATAAAGTAGTGCGGTAAAATTCCCCGCAAATACTCTTTTTGGCACGAAATTCGACATGTTTAACACTATGAAAAAAAAAATTGTTTACACTTCGGCGAAATGACATATACTGAATTTTAAGCTTGCTTATAGTACTTCCTTATAGATGCGTTACCATC